>NC_052166.1:4758432-4835932 GCF_902713615.1 Scyliorhinus canicula
GAAACGGGGGGGGAGAGAAACGGGGGGGGGGGGCGAGAAACGGGGGGGGAGAGAAACGGGGGGGGGAGAGAAACGGGGGGGGGGAGAGAAACGGGGGGGGGAGAGAAATGGGGGGGGGGAGAGAAATGGGGGGGGAGAGAAATGGGGGGGGGAGAGAAATGGGGGGGGGAGAGAAATGGGGGGGGAGAAATGGGGGGGGAGAAATGGGGGGGGAGAAATGGGGGGGGGAGAAATGGGGGGGGGGAGAAATGGGGGGGGGAGAAATGGGGGGGGAGAAATGGGGGGGGGGGGGGGAAATGGGGGGGGGGGAAATGGGGGGGGAGAAATGGGGGGGAGAAATGGGGGGGGAGAAATGGGGAGGGGGAGAAATGGGGGGGGGGAGAGAAATGGGGGGGGGAGAGAAATGGGGGGGGAGAGAAATTGGGGGGAGAAATGGGGGAGAGAAATGGGGGGGCAAGAGAGAGAGATGCAGGGGGGAGTAATGCAGAGAGAACCCCCTTCCCTCTTACCCTCCCGGTTTCGCCCCCTTCCTCCGGCCCCCACCCTCGTACCTTGAAGTTCCTGAGGCCCTTCTCGAAGAGGTGGAGCATGTCAGTCAGCTTGTTGTCCGAGTGGACGTTGGAGACGGAGTTGTTACACACGGACAGGGCTCGGAGCCGGTGCTGCAGCTCGTCCATAATGTACTCATTCTCAATCTGCTCGTGCGACTTGAACTCCGTGAAGGTGGCATACAGGGAGGTCAGCAACGACTGGAAGTCCCGGCTGTTGGAGAAGTTGGTGTTCGACAGCTACAGGGTGCCAGGGAGAGAGAGAGAGAGAAAGAGTCCACAGTGATGAGGTTTGGTGAGGACTTCATGTTTGAGGTGGAGCTGTGTGCAAACCAGCTCTGTGATTGCTAACGGTAATCTGATACTGGCAGGGACGGGGGTGGGGGGGGGGGGGGGGGGGGGGTTTGAAAGGCGTTGGAAGAACACACATCCCTAGACGGCCGCTCAGTCCATCGCCCTAGTGCTAGCTCCTTTCTGTTCCCCCAAACCTATTTCAAAACCCTCTCGCCACTCTCCCATTCTTTTTGTTTTAGATCCCCCCCCCCCCCTTAGCTTTCGGATCTCAAGGTGATCGAAGGCCGCTCTTGACTCGGTCACCCAATGAATGGCACCTCCGTCCTTCCCCATTCTCCCTCCTTAGGGGCTGTTCACAGTAATGTCATTGAAGCCTACTTGTGACAATAAGCTATTATTTGATTTATTATTGTTGTCACATGTACGAGTAGACAGTGAAAAGTATTGTTTCTTGCATGCTGTACAAACAATGCATACCGTACATAGGGAAGGAAGGAGAGACTGCAGAATATAATGTTACAGTTATAGCGAGGTGTAGAGAAAAGATCAATTTAATACGAGGTGGGTCCATTCAAAAGTCTGATGGCTGCAGGGAAGAAGCTGTTCTTGAGTCGGTTGGTAGGTGACCTCAAACTTTGGTGTCTTTTTCCTGACGGAAGGAGGTGGAAGAGAATATGTCCGGGGTGCGTGGGGTCCTTAATTATGCTGGTTGCTTTTCCGAGGCAGCGGGAATTATAGACAGAGTCAATGGATGGGAGGCTGGTTTGCGTGATGGACTGGGCTACATTCACGACCTTTTGTAGTTTCCTGCGGTCTTGGGCCGAGCAGGCTCCATACCAAGCTGTGATACAACCAGAAAGAATGCTTTCTATAGTGCATTTGTAGAAGATGGTGAGGGACGTAGCTGACATGCCAAATTTCCTTAGTCTTCAGAGAAAGTAGAGTCGTTGATGGGCTTTCTTAACTATAGTGTCGGCATGGAGGGGGGGGGGGGGGGGGGGAGACCAGGACAGGCTGTTGGTGATCTGTACACCCAAAAACGTGAAACTCTCGACCCTTTCTTCTTCTTTCCCATTGATGTAGACAGTGGCATGTACTCCAGGGGCTGGTTTAGCTCACTGGGCTAAATCGCTGGCCAAGCAGGCCAGCAGCACGGTTCGATTCCCGTACCAGCCTCCCTGGACAGGCGCCGGAATGTGGCGACTAGGGGCTTTTCACAGTAACTTCATTGAAGCCTACTCGTGACAATAAGCGATTTTCATTTCATTTTTCGCTACGCTTCCTGAAGTTGATGACAATCTTCTTTGTTTTAGAACATAGAAAAATACAGCACAGAAGAAGCCCTTCGTCCCACGATGTTGCGCCGAACCTTTGTCCTGGTTAATTATAGATTATCATCGAATTTACAGTGCAGGAGGCCATTCAGCCCATCGAGTCTGCTCCGGCTTTTTCAACACCTCCACCAACACTAAGGGCAATTCTGGACACTAACGCCAATCCACCTAACCTGCACATCTTTGGATTGTGGGAGGAAACTGGAGCACCCGGAGGAAACCCACACAGACACGGGGAGGACGTGCAGACACGGGGAGGATTTGCAGACTCCACACAGACAGTGACCCAAGCCGGAATCGAACCTGGGACCCTGGAGCTGTGAAGCAATTGTGCTATCCACAATGCTACCGTGCTGCCCTTAAGAACAAATTAATCTACACTCTATTATTCTACCCTAATCCATGTGCCTATCCAATAGCCGCTTGAAGGTCCCTAACGTTTCCGACTCAACTACTTCCACAGGCAGTGCATTCCATGCCCCCACTACTCTCTGGGTAAAGAACCTACCTCTGACATCCCCCCCTATATCTTCCACCATTCACCTTAAATTTATGTCCCCTTCTAATGGTTTGTTCCACTCGGGAAAAAAGTCTCTGACTGTCTATCTATTCCCCTGATCATGTCATAAACCTCTATCAAGTCGCCCTTCATCCTTCTCCGTTCTAATGAGAAAAGGCCTCGTACCCTCAACCTTTCCTTGTAAGACCTACTCTCCATTCCAGGCAACATCCTGGTAAATCTCCTTTGCACCTTTTCCAAAGCTTCCACATCCTTCCTAAAATGTTTCTTGGCATTGAGGGAGAGATTATTGTCGTCGCACCGGTTCACCAGATTCTCTATCTCATTTTTCCTGTCCCGTCATTGTTTGAGATCTGACCCACTACGGTTGCGTCATCGGCAAATTTGACCATCGAGTTGGAGGGGAATTTGGAGGGAAATATCATTATTACCCCGCCCCAGAGTTGAGGAGTGGGCATTTACTGGCTGTGCCCCTTGAGGAGGTGGTGCTGGGCCACTGTGGGTTGGGTTTGGGAGGGGGTTGGCGCAGGGTGGGTGTGAGGGGCAGACGGTGGGCTCCGGTGGGTCTGGTGCCTGGTTGCCCCCAACACCATTGTCCAACCAACATGGCCGCCTTATCACCGCGCTGCCTGCTGGGAGATGAAGTTCCCTCCACTATCCCCCCCCAGCGTGCACCGCGCCCGCACATGCGCAATGCACCGCCCTCTTCCAGGCAGCGCACGCGCACTCTCCCACCGCCCCTCCCCCCCCACCAACCAAGCCCGTCTTAGGCCTCAGGCTCCGGCGGTTTCGCGCAGAACCTCCACCTCCCTCCGCCTGCCGCCTCCCGCCCGAGAGGGTCCTCGCAGCCCCGCACCCAGTAACAACCTTCTCCGAGTAAAGGTTCACCAGCTTCTTCATGCGCCAGTGCGGCGCCGAGAAGACGTCCACCTCCTCCGGGAACGGCGCCATCTTTGCGCTGGAGTCGCCGGAGGAGGAGCGACCGCAGCGCCACCCGGCTGCCGGGAGGAGTGTCTGCGGCTTCCTGACTGGGAGGACTGACCGCAGCGCCCCGGGTGGCCGGGAGGAGTGACTGGGAGGACCGACTGCAGCGCCCCTCGGTGACTGGGAGGACTGACCGCAGCGCCCGCGGGTGGCCGGGAGGAGTGACTGGGAGGACCGACTGCAGCGCCCCTGGGTGGCCGGGAGGAGTGACTGGGAGGACCGACTGCAGCGCTCCTGAGTGGCCGGGATGAGTGACTGCGGCTCCCTGACTGGGAGGACGGACCGACTGCAGCGCCCACGGGTGGCCGGGAGGAGTGACTGGGAGGACCCACTGCAGCGCCCCCGGGTGGCTGGGTGGACTGACCGCAGCGCCCCTGGGTGGCTGGGAGGTCCGAATGCAGCGCCACCCGACGGCCTGGAGGAGTGTCTGCGGCTTCCTGACTGGGAGGACTGACCGCAGCGCCCCCGGGTGGCTGGGAGACGTGATTGCGAGCATCGTCTGCACCGCCGCCCGGCGGACTGTCTGCGGCTTCCTGACTGGGAAGACCGACTGTAGCGTCGCCCGGCGGACTGGAGGAATGTCTGCGGCTCCCTGACTGGGAGGACTGACCGCAGCGCCCCCGGGTGGCCGGGATGAGTATCTGCGGCTCTATGACTGGGAGGACCGACTGCAGCGCCGCCCGTGGACGGGATGAGTGTCTGCGGCTCCCTGACTGGGAGGACTGCCCGCAGCGCCCCCGGGTGGCCGGGATGAGTGTCTGCGGCTCCCTGACTGGGAGGACCGTTTGCAGCGCCACCCGGTGGCCTGGAGGAGTGTCTGCGGTCAGACATACACTGGAGGCTTCAAGGGGTTTATTGATGAAAGGCAAAGGCGGAACAATAATGTGTCTTCAATTGGGCTCTGGGGCCCTGCCCCCAGGCTAACTCCCCATTGGCTGGGGATCGCACCCTTCCGCACGATTGGCACACCTCCCCATAACCCAGTGACCCCACCAGACCTTTTGGCCAATTTAGCATGGCCAATCCACCTAACCTGCACGTCTTTGGACTGTGGGAGGAAACCGGAGCACCCGGAGGAAACCCACGCAGACACGGGGAGAACGTGCAGACTCCACACAGACAGTGACCCAGCGGGGAATCGAACCCAGGACCCTGGCGCTGCGAGACAGCCGTGCCGCCCAGTTACAGGAGACGTGCTTGTTGGGTGAATTGGACATTCTGAATTCTCCCTCTGTCTACCCGAACAGGTGCCGGAATGTGGCGACTGGGGGCTTTTCACAGTAACCTCATTGCAGTGTGAATGTAATAAAGATGTATGACGAGAATAAAGATTATTATTACCAGCACCGAAACATCTTGCCTTGGAATGGGGGCAACATAATCAGCATGGACCCTGATCCGCGGGCGTCTTGGCCATTCCCGGGAGTCAAGGGCGGTAGCGTTCTACGAGTTCTTCAATGGCTTTGTCCATGCCTGGCCACCAGGCTTGCCTACGCACCAACATCTTCATCCTTGTCTTCCCTGGGTGGGTGCCTTGAAAGAGTCCCTCCCCCCCCCCCACCCCATGCCTGAGGTGGGACTGCCCGTGATCCCCAGAGAATCACGCTGTCTTCACATGTCAACTCGTCCTGCCAAGTGAGGTAGGGCCTCAGCTGTTCGAGGCCTCTTCTCATAATGCTAGCCACGCTCTGTGAGCGGGATTCGCCCAGCCTCCGCTCCGAAATCACGCTCAGCGTGGGGGGGGGGGGGGGGGCGGAGAATGGAGCACCGGATCCACGATCGGGTCCGACGCCTTCCCATGATTCCCTGCAGACCGGGGAATCGCCCGCCAGTCGCGCGGTCGACGCGGCGCCGGTTGGGTGCCATTGAAAGAGCCCCCCCCCCGCCATGGCGATTATCTGCCGGAAACTTCCCGAGTTCCCGCCGGTGGGCATTCGGAGTGGGAGGCGGGGGGGGGGGGGGGGATCCGTCACAGGCCCCTCGCCTCCAGAACGGCCAGGCTTGCGATCGAGGGCCACCGATCGGCGGGCGCGTGCAATCTGGGGGGAGGGGGCCTATATTGTGGGGGCTGGCCCGCTGCGTGGGTCCGTCATGTTGCGCGGATCTGCGGGGCGGAAGTGCGTGGACTACCCCGGGACCCTGCAAGCCCCCTTCAAAACGGAGAATCGCCCTGGACTTTCTAGAAAAAGTCCACCGTGATTCGCGCCTGTTTTGTCGCGGGCGTGGGGACGGAGCCCCGTTATCAGAGAAACCCGGCGTATATTCGTAGAACATATAGAACAGTACAGCACAGAACAGGCCCTTCGGCCCTCAATGTTGTGCCGAGCCATGATCACCCTACTTAACCCACGTATCCACCCTATACCCGTAACCCAACAACCCCCCCCTTAACCTTACTTTATTTAGGACACTACGGGCAATTTAGCATGGCCAATCCACCTAACCCGCACATCTTTGGACTGTGGGAGGAAACCGGAGCACCCGGAGGAAACCCACGCACACACGGGGAGGACGTGCAGACTCCACACAGACAGTGACCCAGCCGGGAATCGAACCTGGGACCCTGGAGCTGTGAAGCATTTATGCTAACCACCATGCTACCCTGTTGACCTTTGAAAGAATAAGGTCTTTCTGGGTCCCGTTACGGATGTGACCCGGGGCCACTGGCTGAGTGTCCAGGAAGCGGAAAGCTAGAATGATCTTGTGGGACACAGTTGGTGGAGGAACGTTCGGATAGGGGCTGGCGACTTGATGCAGCCACGTGAGCACTTAGTGTCCAGACCAATGCTAACGTGAACAGTATGGTGACCTAAGGACCTTAGCTTTGAGCCTGAATGAAATTGGATATCCTAAATTAAAGAATTGGACACTTTAATTTAAACTACAGTCAGCTCCAGCAAATGGGCTGCTGGGAATTCGGACTTGTCCAAGTTCGAATATACCACAGACCAACTGGGCATGTCCGGACCTGCCCTGTCAATCGCCCAGCATGGCACCCCATTGATACGCACCGGTCTATTGTCCGCAATCTAGATTGAGCCATACTCCTGGGCGCCCCAAGTTCCCGCCGTTATCTTATTTGGCAGGCCACACTATCAAAAACGGAGACATGGGCCGGGCAAAGGTCATCAACCGGCCCATTGGGTCCTGGGACCCCATCACGAGGCCTCATTGAAGGAGGCCAAGGAAAGTGGCAAAAAAGGCGCAAAGGAAAAGAAAAGGATAAAAATAGCCGATTTTGAGCGAAGACCTGATGTAGGAGGTGACCTTGACCATCCAAAGGCTGACCAGAGAAAGAAGGAGCTGCCAGCGAGACCCCCCCCCTTTGTGACGACGGAGCAGGCAGGCTCCGGAATCGGACGCACCGGACCATCATTGTGGGTAATATAACCGAATCCTGGGTGTTTCTTCTTGGGTTAACTTTGTTTCATAAAGATTGTTGAACTTGTATTCGTGTTTGTCCTTTGTTCTCCTCACTATTAAAGACACCTAGGTATCCAGAGGGTGGGTAGGAGGAGGGAGCGTCTCGCACATTTATAAGGAGCTTATGGGGTCGGAGGAGACGAAGACCGAGGAGCTGAAGCGCAAGTGGGAGGAGGAGCTGGGAAGTGAGATAGAGGATGGTCTATGGGCGGACACGCTGAGTAGAGTCACCGCATCCACAACCCGGATGAACAGATTCTTTGTGGTGGAGGACAAGTGTACAAAATGTGCGGGAGGACCAGCGAACCATGTCCACATGTTCTGGGCATGTCCAAAGCTTAGGGGATTTTGGCAGGGGTTTGCAGATGTCATGTCCACGGTGTTAAAAACAAGGGTGGCGCCGAGTCCAGAGGTGGCGATTTTCGGGGCGTTGGAAGACCCGGGAATCCAGGAGGAGAAAGAGGCAGACATTCTGGCCTTTGCTTCCCTGGTAGCCCGGAGACGGATACTATTAGCTTGGAGGGACTCAAAGCCCCCGAAGTCGGAGATCTGGCTATCGGACATGGCTAGCTTTCTCTGTTTGGAGACAATCAAGTTCGCCCTGAGAGGGTCACTGTTAGGGTTCGCCCGGAGGTGGCAACCATTCGTCGACTTCTTCACGGAAAATTAATCATTAGAAGAAGGGTGGGGGTGGGGTAGTTTAGCTTAGAGTCGGGGGTTAATAAAGGTGGGACCTGTAAGGGAGGAAGCAGGCTTTTTGCACTATGTTTATAAATTCATGTACATTGTTTATTTTGTTGTTGAAGTAATACCAAAAATACCTCAATAAAATATTTATTTTTAAAAAAGACACCTAGGTACAATCTTTGAGTAAGTGAACTGGGCGAAAGTATCTGAATTGGACAGATACAACAGCGGGCCTGAGAGACCCCTGGTCAGCCATGTTTGATGCTGAGCACCAGGCCAGCAGTCTGCCCTGGGAATAATCGGAATACGGGAACAATGTGTCACCCTATATGAGGGATGGAAGTAGAAAATCATGTCCCTTCTTCGCGATTTTACCGTTTGCGACTTTCCACAGGAACGTCACCCTTTCCCACCATGTACCCCCGTATGCGTGGGTCTTTACTAAATTCACGGATGAGACAGAATACTGAAACATTGCCAACTGGGAGGAGGATAGTATTTCCTTTTCGGATATTTCAAAAATACAGAATAATTCATGCCACTTTGCCCCTTGTGTCTGTACCTTTTCTAATTCCCCACAGCAACGCCTCATAAACAGCGTCAACTTGCCCGGTCTGAATTTAAACAAAACCTTGGCAGTTAACTGCACCCTGGTGCGCTCTCCATGTCTATGGCAACGCCTCGACCGATCAGATTCCACTTGCTGACCAATCAGCAATCTCTTCCCCTGCAGTAGAAATAGCGGACAACATGGCTGATCGGAGTGCCACCTCCACCCCACATTCCCGGCGACCCCCCGATAACCTTTCACACCGCCCTCCCCCCCCCCCCCCCCCCGTCATTAATCGAGAATCTATCCACCTCTGCCTTAAAAACATTCGCAGATTCTGCTCACCCCGCCTTCTGAGAAACAAAGTTCCAGAGATTCTCGACCCTCTGGGAGAAATGATTTCTGCTCACCTCCGTCCGAAATGGGCGACCCCCTTAGTTTTAAACCGTGACCCCCCCCCCCTCACCCCGATTCTAGATTCTCCCACAAGAGGAAACATCCTCTCCACAGCCACCCTGTCGAGACCCCACCTCAGGATCTGAAAAGTTTCGATCGAGTAGCCTCTGAATCTTCAAAACTCCCAGCGTGATGCAATCCCGGCCTGTCCAACCTTCCCTCATCGGACAACCCGCCCGTTCCTGGAATGTGCCTGGTAAACCTTCTCCGAACTGTTTCCAACACATTTACATCCTTCCCCAAATAAGGAGACCGACGCCGTCCCCAATACTCCAGATGTGGTCTGACCCGTGCCTCGTACAACTGAAGCACAACCTCCCGACTTTTATATTCAATTCTCCTCACAATGGACAATAATGTTTGAGGTATGGGCAAAGCTTGTCTAGGCTGGACTGTTTTGCTTGCTGCGGCCAAGCCTGAGGGGGGGGACCTGATAGAGGTGTAGAAGATTATGAGGAGTCTATGTAGGAGGGATAGGAAGCCACTTTATCCATTGGTCGAGGGGTCAATGCAACGGAGGGCATTGATTCAAGGTAATAGGTAGATGGCTAAGGGGGGAGTTGAGAAGCTTTTCCACCCGGCGGGTGACGTGAGTCCTAAACTGACTGTCTGAAAGGGAGTTGAGTCACAAACTCTCATCGCATTTAAGACGTATTCAGATATTCATACGAGGCGAAGTGCTGGAAACTGGGATGGGTGTAGTCAGATCTTTATAGACCATCTTTATACACGATGGGCCAACTGACTTCCCATATGGTCTAGCGGTTAGGATTCCTGGTTTTCACCCAGGCGGCCCGGGTTCGACTCCTGGTATGGGAATTAACTTTTAGGGGCTGGTTTAGCACAGGGCTAAATCGCTGGCTTTCAAAGCAGACCAAGGAAGGCCAGCAGCACGGTCCGATTCCCGTAACAGCCTCCCTGAACAGGCGCCGGAATGTGGCGACTAGGGGCTTTTCACAGTAACTTCATTTGAAGCCTACTTGTGACAATAAGCCATTTTAATTTCATTTCATTTTCTGTGCTGTCAGCGTTTATGAATTTCTGAATTGTAGAGTCTACAGTGCAGAAGAAGGCCATTCAGCCCATCGAGTCAGCACCGGCCCTTGGAAAGATCACGCCACCTAAGCCCACGCCTCCACCCTCTCCCCGGAAGCCAGTAACCCCACCCAACCTTTTTTGGACTAAGGGCAATTTAGCACGGCCAATCCACCTAACCTGCACATCTTTGGACTGTGGGAGGAAACCGGAGCACCCGGAGGAAACCCACGCACACACGGGGAGAACACGCACAGGCAGTCACCCAAGCTGAGAATCGAACCTGGGACGCTGGAGCTGTAAAGCAACTGTGCTAACCACTGTGCTACCGGGCTGCTGAATCTACAGCATTTTATTGGCTTTCCTAATTACTTGCCGTACTTGCAGACTAACCTTTCGCGATTCATGCATTATGACTCCCAGATCCGTCTGCATCTCAGAGCTCTGTCGTTCCCTTTGAGATTTGGTGTCTGTGTGAATCTGACCTGAGGAGTGCAAGACGCAAAGCTTCAACAGCACGTCTCTTTTTTCAAGTTTTCTCTTTTTTCAATGCTCAAGTTTTGCGTTACCAAGTGGGACACCAAGTCCAAAAAACAGTTTGAGGTTGAAATTAATAAATTCATGCTGTAAATGTGAAA
Organism: Scyliorhinus canicula; assembly: GCF_902713615.1. Lineage (NCBI taxonomy): Eukaryota > Metazoa > Chordata > Chondrichthyes > Carcharhiniformes > Scyliorhinidae > Scyliorhinus > Scyliorhinus canicula. Next base: position 4,768,902 of record NC_052166.1, read on the forward strand.
ATAGTTTGACATTGCAATTATTAAATTAATGCTGAAAATGTGAAAATAGTTTTACATTGCAATTATTAAATTAATGCTGAAAATGTGAAAATAGTTTGGGATTGCATTTCTTAAATTAATGCTATAAATGTGAAAATAGATTGAGATTGCATTTCTTAAATTAATGCTATATATGTGAAAATAGTTTGAGATTGTAATTATTAAATGAATGCTGTAAATGTGAAAATAGTTTGAGATTGCAATTACTAAATTAATGCTATAAATGTGAAAATAGTTTGAGATTGTAATTATTAAATGAATGCTGTAAATGTGAAAATAGTTTGAGATTGCAATTACTAAATTAATGCTATAAATGTGAAAATAGTTTGAGATTGTAATTATTAAATTAATGCTGTAAATGTGAAAATAGTTTGAAATTTCAATTATTAAATTGGTGTCAATTATCTAATTAAGATGACATTGTGCCAGCCTAGCTGAGGGCAAAAAGTTAATTCCCATACCGGGAGTCGAACCCGGGCCGCCTGGGTGAAAACCAGGAATCCTAACCGCTAGACCATATGGGAAGTTGAAAACTCGGCGGGCGCAGACGCTATACGAGGCTACACAGCGGCCTAGTCAGCTTGGCTTTCCGATGACGTAATGCATTGCAATCGCTCATGGCGGCACCTTCCCCGCACCTTTTGGCAGCACCGGGGGCTGGGCAGCGCCTTGAGTGAGTCAGGTTTCTCCTGCCCCCGCATTTTTAATCGATTTAAACTGATGGATCTGTGCGGACATGTATATGTGGATATATTTCAAAGTCGGTCCTTCGGCTGCCCGATCTTCACCATCATGGCGGGGTTTGTAGTCCCCCGCGCTCCGCCGCAGGAAGGCTAAAGAGGGGCGGCGACGGGGCGCGGACTACAACTCCCAGGGGGGTCCGCGGCAGACGGGGTGAGCATGCGCGAAGTAGTGGCGTGGAGGGAATCTGCGCGTGTGTGGCCGGCTGTCGCGCCGGCGCGCTGACGGCGGGAGAAGTGGCGCGTGCGCAGTGCCAATGGAAGGCCCCACTGGCTCTTCTCTCCCCACAATGCACCGCGGTAGGCTGCCCATGGTTAGATTTGGGGACCTTGTTTTTTTGAAACAATGTTTGCCCACGTCCGCCCCTATTGTTCCGTCCACTCATTCAGAGCACGTGGGGCGTCGCTGGCCGGGCCCGGCGTTTTTTTTATTGCCCCGTCCCTAATTGCCCCTCGAGAAGGTGGTGGGTGAGCCGCCATCTTGAACCGCTGCATGTGGTGTAGGTACACCTACTGCGCTGTTAGGGAGGGAGTTACTTGTTTCTGACCCAACGGCCGATACATTTGCAGGCGGATGTTCCCCATGGCGTCTCTGCCCTTGTCCTTCCAAGGGGTAGAGATGGCGGGTTTGTGCGGCGCTTGTCGAAGGAGCCTTGGCGAGTGGCTGCCGTGCATCTTGTAGACGGTACACACGGCTGCCGCTGTGCGTCGGTGGGTGGAGGGAGTGGGTGTTGAAGGAGGTTTTTAGCGTGTCGATCGAGCAGAGTGAGTGGTGGGGGGGGCTGCTTTGTCCTGGATGGTGTTGAGCTTCTCGAGTGATGTCGGAGCCGTGCTCATCCAGGCGAGTGGGAGAGTCCATCGCACTCCTGACTTGTGCCGTGTAGATGGTGGACAGGCTTTGGGGGGGGCCAGGAGGTGAGTTACTCTCCGCAGGATTCCCAGCCTCTGACCTGCTCTGGTAGCCACAGTATTTATACGGCTGGGTCCAGTTCAGTTTCTGATCAATGGTAACCCCCAGGATGTTAATTGTGGGGCTTTCAGTGATGGTAATGCTATTGAATGTCAAGAGGAGATGGTCAGAATCTCTCTCTCATTGAAGCTGGTCATTGCTTTGCAGCTGCGTGGCACTAATTAATCGCCCGAGTGCCAGGCATTTGCCCCTTTTCCAATGCCAAAGTGGGGTTGAGAGCAGAGAGAGCTGCGTATGTCGACACAAGTTGAACCGATGTACAGATTCTTCCCACCAAAATGGATGACGTCACACTACTAGAACCACGGGCAGCACGGTAGCACACCTGGTTAGCACGGTGGCTTCACAGCACCAGGGTCCCAGGTTCGACTTCCCCGTTGGGTCACTGTCTGTGCGGAGTCTGCACGTTCTCCCCGTGTCTGCGTGGGTTTCCTCCTGGTGCTCTGGTTTCCTCCCACAGTCCAAAGACGTGCAGGTTAGATGGATTAGCCATGCTAAATTGCCCTTAGTGTCCAAAAAAAGGATTAGGAGGGGTTATGGGGATAGGGTGGAAGTGAGGGCTTAAGTGGGCGGTGCAGACTCGATGGGCCAAATGGCCTCCTTCTGCACTGCATGTTCTATGTATACGGAAAGAGGCCCTTCGGTGTGTGGGTTGCCCCATTAAGCACCCATTTACTTGAATCCCATTTTCCAGCACATACGAACTAGGAGCAGGAGTCGGCCATCTGGCCCCTCGGGCCTGCTCCGCCATTCAGTGAGATCATGGCTGAACTTTTGTGGACTCAGCTCCACTTTCCGGCCCGAACCCTTAATCCCTTTATTCTTCAAAAAAAACTATCTTTATCTTAAAAACATTTAATGAAGGAGCCTCCACTGGGCAAGGAATTCCATAGATTCACAACCCTTTGGGTGAAGAAGTTCCTCCTAAACTCAGTCCTAAATCTACTTCCCCTTATTTTGAGGCTATGCCCCCTAGTTCTGCTTTCACCCGCCAGTGGAAACAACCCGCCCGCATCTATCCTACCTATTCCCCTCATTATTTTAAGTGCTGATCTGAATACTAATGAAATGTTGTGAGGGTCTCGGCCTGCAACACCCTTTCAGGCAGCGAGTTCCCGATTGGCATCACCCTCTGGGTGAAAAAAGTTTCCCTCTCACCCCCTCGAAGCCTTTGGCCCCTTACCTTAAATCTATGCCCCCAAGTTATTGACCCCTCCGCCAAGAGGAATGGTTCCTTCCTGTCCCTCACACTTCTGTAAACCTCTTGCTTTCTCTGCTCCAAGGAAAGCAACCCCAGCCTCTCTTCACAGCTGATCCTCTGGACTTCCATGCGTTAGTCCTCCCAAAGCGCCTGATTCTCGATGTTATTAAACTAATCTACCACATCTCACCAGCCTGTTTCTTCCTTAAGTATATCATAGAATTTACAGTGCAGAAGGAGGCCATTCGGCCCATCGAGTCTGCAACGGCTCTTGGAAAGAGCACCCTACCCAAGGTCAACACCTCCACCCCATAACCCAGTAACCCCACCCAACACTAAGGGCAATTTTGGACACTAAGGGCAATTTATCACGGCCAATCCACCTAACCTGCACATCTTTGGACTGTGGGAGGAAACCGGAGGAAACCCACGCACACACGGGGAGGATGTGCAGACTCCGCACAGACAGTGACCCAAGCCGTAATCGAGCCTAGGACCCTGGAGCTGTGAAGCAATTGTGCTATCCACAATGCTACCGTGCATTTTCTGTGTAACTCTGAATTTACCACAATGGATTTGTTAGACTTTTAATTCCGGGTTTTTAAGTTGAACTCAAATGTCACCATCTGCCGTGGCAGGATTTGAACTCAAGTGCCTGGGTTTCTGGATTACTAACCTGTCATATTATCCACCGGAGTGCAGACAGGCAGCGATTGACACACAGGATGACCAGTGAGCACACAGCACAGTGCAGCCAATCACCAGACAGGACACGACCACTATAAAGCCAGAGGGCACCAGGTTTCCCGCTCTCTCTGGACCCAGCCACTGAGACAGGCGGAGTCCACGAGCGAGACAGTCGGAGTCCACGAGCTAGCCAGTGCCAACACCATGCGGTAGCTAGTAAGTCTGGTCAGGCTAGTACCAGGTCTCCAGTCAGTTCAGTATAATGTCGGCCCACATTGAGCATGTATATTAGTTATGTCATTGAATAACATCGTGTTGGATCTTCTCCAGTGTTAGAGGTCTGTCTCTCGCCACACTGCGTCAAGTGCAGTCCACGTCGAACCAACCTGCCCAACACATCATAACCCAACAACAATTCCACTCTGCCACTTCCTCCCCCTGCACTTTCCATCTGTAAATCTTTCTGGAAAGCAGCACTGGTTACAGAGGGCGATAGGGCAGCCGAAACACAGGCAAGAAACATAAAAAATCCGGCCCCTCCATTCGATACAATCATGGCTGATCCTCATAAGGGTACACAGCTCCAAAAATCTGTCCTGGTCCAACCACCTCGATGCTACCACCAAGAAAGCACAACAGCGCCTTTACTTCCCCAGAAAGCTAAGGAAATTTGGCATGTCCACATTCACCCTTACCAACTTTTACAGATGCACCTATCGGGCTGCATCACAGCCTGGTATGACAACTGCTCGGCCCAGGACCGCAAGAAACTACAGAGAGTTGTGAACACCGCCCAGTCCATCACACAAACCCACCTCCCATCCATTGACTCCATCTACACCTCCCGCAGCCTGGGGAAAGCGGGCAGCATAATCAAAGACCCCCCTCCCACCCGGCTTACTTACTTTTCCAACTTCTTCCATGGGGCAGGAGATACAGAAGTCTGAGAACACGCACGAACAGACTCAAAAACAGCTTCTTCCCCGCTGTCACCAGACTCCAGAATGACCCTCTTATGGACTGACCTCATTAACACTGCACCCCTGGGGCAGCACGGTGGCACAGTGGTTAGCATTGCTGCCTACGGCGCTGAGGACCCGGGATCGAACCCCGGCGCTGGGTCACTGCGCGTGCGGCGTTTGCACATTCTCCCCGTGTCTGCGTGGGTTTCACCCCCACAAACCAAAGATATGCAGGGTAGGTGGATTGACAGCACTAAATTGCCCCAATTGGAAAAGAAAATAATTGGGTACTCTAAATTTATTTTAAGTCGACTTCCGGTAGCGGCAATGAACAGCTGAGCCGCATGTTTGGAGGCTCCCGGAGAAAACGGACTTTGGGGCTTTTTTAAAGGCCCCCAACGGAGCTTGTGAGGCGAAACCCGGCGTGGGAAGACGCCAGGAGTCGCCCTAGAGGTCCCATGGTTGAGACCAGGAGCGGGGCAGGGAGAGAATCGACGGAAAAAACACCCGGGAAAAATCGGGACCCGAAAAACAAAATGGCGGCTGCCGAAAGTTTTGAAGAGTTGAAGAAGTGGGTCGAGACGACTCTGCTGCGCTGCTTCCAGGAGATGAAAGTGGAGCTGCTGGAGTCGTTGAGGGTTACCACCAGGGAGCTGATGGAGACTCAGACAGCCCAGGGGGCCACTATCCGGGAGCTGCAGCAGCAGGCCGCCGAGAGGGAGGATGAGGTCGTGGCCGTGGTGGGGAAGGTGGAGGTGCACGAGGCGCTCCATAAAAAATGGCAGGAGCGGTTCGAGGAGTTGGACAACCGGTCGAGGAGGAAGAATTCATGGATCCTGGGCCTCACGGAGAGGCTGGAGGGGTCGGACCTAGCGGCCTATGTGGTGATGATGCTGAACACGCTGATGGGGGCTGGGTCCTTCCAGGGGCCCCTGGAGTTGGAGGAGGCCCACAGAATTCTGGCTAGGAGGCCCAAGCCGAACGAGCCGCCGCGGGCGGTGTTGGTGAGGTTCCACCGGTTCGTGGATCGTGAGTGTGTGGGTCCGGTGGGCCAAGAAGGAGCGGAGCAGCAAATGGGAGAACACGGAGGTGCGGATCTTCCAGGACTGGAGTGCGGAAGTGGCGAGGCGGAGGGCCGGGTTTAACCGGACGAAGGCGGTGCTCCACAGTCGGAAGGTGACATTCGGAATGCTGCAGCCGGCGCGTCTGTGGGTCACCTACCAGGATCGGCACCACTATTTTGAGTCCCCGGAGGAGGCGTGGGTCTTCGTGCAAGCCGAGAAACTGGACACAAACTGAGGGTCCCCTGGATGGGGGATGCTGTAGAATACTGTATTTATTTATACTGTATGTGTATCTGCGGGGTTTAGGGTATGAGGTGGGGTGGCCGTAGGGTGGGTGGGGTGAGGCCGTACGGGTGTTTTCTTTAAGGGTTTTCTAGCAGGAGTTGGGTGGACGGGTTTGGACTGAGGGGTAAACGGGGTGTTTGGGGAGCTGGTGGGGGGGACTGACAATGGGAGTGGACCTGGAGGAGGCGGGGCCCGGCAGGGCGAAAGCGCGGGCTTTCTGCGGGGTCCCCGCGCTGGGAGAGGGAGGAGGCGGGGTCTTCTTCTCCCATGCAGGAGCGGGGGAGGGTGGACTGGTTGATGGGCACTTGGGAGGAGGGGCAGTCCCACGTTGGGAGGAGCCGAAAGTAGGGCGGGAGCCGCCGGGGTCAGCAGAAGTTAGCTGGCTCACGGGAGTGCTGTAGAGGGGGGGGGGGGGGGGGGGGGACGCGGCTAGGAGGGGTCCTAGCCTGAGGGGGGGAGGGGAGGGGGGGGGTATCGGGTTGTGGCTGAAACGGTCAGGAAGGAGCTGGAGGACGCAGGGACTGCTGGAGGGGGGGAGGTGCCACCGTGGGAAACTGGCAGAGCGTGGGACGCTGGCCGGGGGTGGGCAAGGGAGGGGGTATGGCTAATCGGCAGGGGAAGGGGGCAGGGAGCCCTCAGACCCGGCTGATAACCTGGAATGCGAGGGGGCTGAATGGGCCGGTCAAGAGGGCCCGAGTAGTTGCGCACCTGAAGGGACTGAAGGCGGATGTGGCCATGCTCCAGGAGACACACCTGAGAGTGGCGGACCAAGTTAGACTGAGGAAGGGGTGGGTGGGCCAGGTATTCCACTCAGGGCTGGATGAGAAGAGGAAGGGGGTGGCGATGCTGGTGGGGAAGAAGGTGTCGTTTGAGGCATTGAAGGTGGTGGCTGACAGTGGCGGGAGGTACGTGATGGTGAGTGGCAAGCTGCAGGGGGAGCGGGTAGTGTTGGTGAATGTTTATGCCCCAAATTGGGACGACGCGGGGTTCATGCAGCGTATGCTGGGCCGCATTCCGGACCTGGAGGTGGGGGGCCTGATCATGGGGGGAGACTTTAACACTGTGCTGGATCCCCCATTGGATCGATCCAAGTCCCGGACGCGTAGGAGGTCGGTGGCGGCTAAGGTGCTGAGGGGATTTATGGACCAGATTGGGGGGGGGGGGGGGGGGGGGTGGACCCTTGGAGGCTTGCAAGGCCAAGGGCCAGGGAATACTCGTTTTTCTCCCATGTACATAAGGCCTACTCGAGGATTGACTTTTTTGTCCTGAGCAGGGGGCTGGTTTCGAGTGTGGAGGATGTTGAATACTCCGCCATTGCCATTTCGGATCATGCCCCGCACTGGGTGGACCTCGGGCTGGGGTAGGAGAGGGACCAACGTCCGCTCTGGCGCATGGAGGTGGGGCTGCTGGCAGAGGAGGAGGTGGCCGGGAGGGTCCGGGGGTGTATTGAGAGATACCTCGAGGCCAATGATAACGGGGAGGTTCGGGTGGGGACGGTCTGGGAGGCATTGAAGGCGGTGATAAGGGGGGAATTGATCTCCATCCGAACCCATAGGGAGAGGGGTGAGCAGAGGGAAAGGGAAAGACTGATAGGGGAGATGGTGCAGGTGGATAGGAGGTATGCGGAGGCCCCGGAGGAGGGATTGCTGGGGGAGAGGCATAGCCTTCAGGCCAGATTTGACCTACTGACGACCAGAAAGGCGGAAGCCCAGTGGAGGAAAGCACAGGGGGCGGTGTATGAACACGGGGAGAAGGCGAGCAGGATGCTGGCGCACCAGCTCCGGAAGCGAGACGCAGCCAGGGAGATTGGGGAAGTGATGGATAGAGCTGGGAAGGTGGTGCGGAGGGGGGTAGAGGTCAATGGGGTCTTCAGGGACTTCTATGGGGAACTGTACCGGTCTGAGCCCCCAGTGGAGGAGGGTGGAATGGGGCGCTTCTTGGACAAGCTGCGATTCCCGAGGGTGGAAGAGGAGCGGGTGGAGGGACTAGGGGCGCCGATCGAGTTGGAGGAGGTTATCAAAGGGATAGGGAGCATGCAATCGGGGAAGGCGCCGGAGCCGGACGGGTTTCCGGCGGAATTCTATAAAAAGTATTTGGACCTGTTGGGCCCCCTGTTGGTCCGGACCTTTAACGAGGCAAGGGAGGGGGGGGGCTTTGCCCCCAACTATCTCGCGGGCGCTGATTTCCTTGATCCTTAAGCGGGACAAGGACCCTCTGCAGTGTGGATCATATAGGCCGATTTCGCTGCTAAACACCGACGCTAAGCTGCTGGCAAAGTTCCTGGCCACTAGAATAGAGGATTGCGTGCCGGGGGTCATTCATGAGGACCAGACGGGGTTTGTGAAGGGAAGGCAGTTGAATACGAACGTGCGAAGGCTCCTCAATGTTATTATGATGCCGGCCATGGAAGGGGAGGCGGAGATAGTGGTGGCATTAGACGCGGAGAAGGCCTTTGATAGGGTTGAGTGGGAGTATCTGTGGGAGGTGTTGGAGAGGTTCGAGTTTGGGGAGGGGTTTATTCGGTGGGTGAGGCTGCTCTACGAGGCCCCGATGGCAAGTGTAGCCACGAATAGGAGGAGGTCGGAGTACTTTCGGCTGTACCGGGGGACGAGACAGGGGTGCCCCCTGTCCCCCTTGCTCTTCGCGTTGGCGATTGAGCCCCTGGCCATGGCATTGAGGGAGTCAGGGAACTGGAGGGGCGTGGTGCGGGGGGGGGGTGGGGGGGTAGGAGCATCGAGTGTCGCTGTACGCGGACGACCTGTTGCTGTATGTGGCGGACCCGGTGGAGGGAATGCCGGAGGTGATGAGGATCCTTGGGGAATTCGGGGGTTTCTCGGGGTATAAGTTGAACCTGGGCAAGAGCGAGGTGTTTGTGGTGCACCTGGGGGATCAAGAGGAGGGGATTGGTAGGCTCCCACTGAAGCAGGCAGGGAAGAGCTTCAGGTACCTAGGGGTCCAGGTGGCTGGGAGCTGGGGGGCCCAGCACAAGCTCAACCTCACAAGGTTGGTGGAGCAGATGGAAGAGGAGTTTAAGAGGTGGGATATGTTACCGCTGTCACTGGCGGGGAGGGTGCAGTCCGTCAAGATGACGGTGCTCCCGAGGTTCTTGTTCTTGTTCCAGTGCCTCCCCATCTTTAACCCAAAGGCCTTTTTCAGGAGGGTCAACAGCAGTATTACGGGATTTGTGTGGGCGCATGGGACTCCAAGGGTTCGAAGAGTGTTCCTGGAACGAGGCAGGGATAGGGGGGGCTGGCGTTGCCCAACCTCTGTGGGTACTACTGGGCAGCCAACGCAGCGATGGTGCGTAAGTGGGTAATGGACGAGGAAGGGGCAGCGTGGAAGAGGATGGAGGCGGCGTCTTGTGTGGGCACGAGCCTGGAGGCGCTGGTAACGGCACCGTTGCCGCTCCCTCCAACGAGGTATACCACGAGCCCGGTGGTGGCGGCTACCCTCAAAATTTGGGGGCAGTGGAGACGGCACAGAGGAGAAATGGGGGGCTCGATGGAGGCCCCGATACGGGGGAACCATCGGTTCGTCCCAGGGAGCATTGATGGCGGATTCCGGGGCTGGCACAGGGCAGGGGTTAGGAGGTTGAGGGACCTGTTTGTGGAGGGGAGGTTCGCGAGCTTGGGGGAGTTAGAGGGGAAGTTTGGGCTCCCCCCGGGGAGCATGTTTAGGTACATCCAGGTGAGGGCGTTTGCCAGGCAGCAGGTGGAGGGGTTCCCCTTGCTGCCCCCATGGGGGGTGCGGGATAGGGTGCTCTCAGGGGTGTGGGTTGGAGGAGGGAGGATTTCGGACATATACTGGGTAATGCAGGAGGTAGACGAGGCCTCGGTGGAGGAACTGAAGGGGAAATGGGAAGAGGAGCTGGGTGAGGAGATTGAGGAGGGGACGTGGGCGGATGCCCTGGAGAGAGTGAATTCCTCCTCTTCCTGTGCGAGGCTTAGCCTCATACAGTTCAAGGTGCTGCATAGGGCCCACATGACTGGGACGAGGATGAGTAGGTTCTTCGGGGGCGAGGACAGTTGTGCTAGGTGCTCGGGAAGCCCAGCGAACCACGCCCATATGCTTTGGGCGTGCCCAGCGTTGGGGGAGTTTTGGAAGGGGGTAGCAAGGACGGTGTCGCAATTTTTGGGGTGGCAGTGGAGCCGGGAGTGCAGGAGGCAATAGAGGCCGGGGTTCTGGCCTTTGCGTCCCTAGTAGCCCAGCGGAGGATCTTGCTCCAATGGAAGGATGCGAGGCCCCCAAGCGTGGAGGCCTGGATCTCGGATATGGCGGGGTTCATTAAATTGGAGAAGGTGAAATTTGCCCTGAGGGGATCAGTACAAGGGTTTTTCAGCCGGTGGCAGCTGTTTCTGGACTTCCTGGCGGAACGGTAGGGAAATAGGCCGACAGCAGCAGCAACCCGGGGGGGGGGGGGGGGGGGGGGGGGGGGGTAAGGATTGGGGGGGAGGGAGAACTGTGCACATGGGTTTGTGGAGGGTGCTATCTCCCTCTTGTTTGTTTTTTTTTCTTTTCTTTTTCTTTCTTTGTTGTTGTTTTTTCTTTTGTTTGAAGTTGCTATTGAAGTTGGGGGGGTATTGTTCATGGGGTGTTACCGCGGTTGTATGTTAATAGAGCTAAGATGTTTATATTTTATATTCTATTTTGCAAAAATTTCAATAAAAATTATTTTAAAAAAATAAATAAATTTATTTTAAAAAACACTACACCCTGTCTGCTTCATCTGATGCCGGTGTTATGTAGTTACATTGTGTACCTTGTGTTGCCCTATTATGTATTTTCTTTTATTCCCTTTTCTTCCCATGTACTGAATGATCTGTTGAGCTGCTTGCAGCAAAATACTTTTCACTGTACCTCGGTACACGTGACAATAAACAAATCCAATCCAATCCAATCCAATCCTCTATCTCAAAGTCACATTCCAGCGACTCCTGCGCTCTCTCTCCACACCCTCGACACCTTCTAGAAACCTACCCATCTCCTTATCAATATATTCAGTGATTCCGCAGCCTCCTGTGGTCGGGGATTCCACAGGTTTAGTGTCCTCTGGGTGAAAATGTTTCTCCTCATCGCAGTCCTAAATAGCCCCCCCCCCACCCCCACACCCTGACACTGTGACGCCCCCCCCCCCCCCCCGCCCCCCGTGCTCTACACCCCCAACCCCGCCCCACGCAGTGGAAACGACATCCTCCCACCCAATCTGTCCAACCCTGTCAGAACTTTATAGGTTTCACCTGGATCACCCCACTTTCAGAACTCCAGTGTCCAGGGGGACTGGGCTGAGTTACTCCTGCAGGGTCACCGGGGAGGGGGGGGGGGGGGGGAACTGGGCTGAGTTACTCCTGCAGGGTCACCGGGGAGGGGGGGGGGGGGGGGGGAACTGGGCTGAGTTACTCCTGCAGGGTCACGGGGGGGGGGGGGACTGGGCTGAGTTACTCCTGCAGGGTCACTGGGGGGGGGGGGGGACTGGGCTGAGTTACTCCTGCAGGGTCACTGGGGGGGGGGGGGGGACTGGGCTGAGTTACTCCTGCAGGGTCACTGGGGGGGGGGGGGGGGGGGGGGGGGGGGGGGGGTTCTGGGCTGAGTTACTCCTGCAGGGTCACGGGAGGAGAGGGGTGTATATATTGGAGGTGTCAGGAAGGGTGGGGAGAGCAGTTAATAAAGCAGGTGGTATTCTGGGCTTTATCAACAGGAGCAGAGAGTAGAGGAGCGAGGCGGTGATGCTGAACTTACACAAGACACGAGTTAGTCCTCAGCTGGAATATTGTGCACAGTCCTGGGCACCCACACTAACGGAGGGATGTGAACACATTGGAGGGAGTGAGGGAGAGGTTCACAAGAACGGTTCCAGTGAAAATGAAAATCGCTTATTGTCACGAGCAGGCTTCAAATGAAGTTACTGTGAAAAGCCCCTAGTCACCACATTCCTGAGCCTGTTCAGGGAGGCTGGTACGGGAATCGAGCCGTGCTGCTGGCCTGCTTTCAAAGCCAGTGATTTAGCCCAGTGTGCTAAACCAGCCCCTTGTGATGAGAACCATCAGCGATGAGGACAGATTGGAGAGGTTGGGACTGTTCTCTCGGAGAGAAGAGGGCCGAGAGGAGGTTGGATCGAGATGTTCAAGATCATGAGGGGACAGAGTAGACAAGGGGAAACTGTTCCCGTTGGTAAGCGGATCGAAAACGAGAGGGGACACAGATTTAAATTGATTTGCAAAAAGGCAAATGCGATGCGGGTAAAGCCTTTTCGTACAGCGGAGTGGATCGCGGTCTGGGATGGCCTGACATGCCCTGAGCACCCAGTCCTCGCCTGGGGTCCGCGCCCACCCCTTTCACCGCCCGACCTTCCTCCGCCTGGTTCCCCCCCACTCCCTCGTCAGCCGAGCAATCAGGAAATGTCCCCAAAACCCCTCACCCTGGGGGAATAAGTCTTTTGATTTGTTTGTGCGATGTGGGCATCATCAAGGCCCAACATTCCTCGCCCAGCCTTAATTGGCCCCCTGGTAGCAGACGGGTGAGCCGCCATCTTCAATCGCTGTAGTACCCGGGCAGTGAAGGTAGGCCAGCAGTGCTGTTGTGGAGGAAGTTCCTGGATTTTGACCCAACGTTGAAATGTCAGAGAGCATTCCTATCAACATCGGGACAGGAGATAGCCTTTCGGCCTACTCGAGCCCGCTCCGCCTGGCTGACCCTCCACATCGATGCCACCTTCTCTCAAACCCCTTGAAATCTTTCGTGTCAGAAATCTAGACAGTTAGAAATCTAAAGGTTCCCCCCTTCGACGAGGTCTCGTCTCGTTCTCCGAAGCCCGAGCGAATGCAGGCCCGTCTCCTCAATCTCTCCTCAGGAGACAGTCCCGCCATCCCAGGGGATCAAGCTGGTGAACCATCGATTGCGCTCCCTCGACAGAAACTCCGCATCCTCCCTTGGGCGAGGAGATTCAGTCAACGAGGCAATCGAGGGTGATTGGGAACTAGGCGGGAAAATGCAGCTGGGGACTATCACGTCGGATCACCGGTGGCACAGTGGTTAGCACTGCTGCCTCACGGCACTGAGGATGGGTTCAATCCTGGACCCGGGTCACTGTCCGTGTGGAGTTTGTACGTTCTCCCCGTGTCTGCCTGGGTTTCACCCCCACAACCCAGAGATGTGCAGGGTGGGTGGATTGGCCACGCTAAATTGTGCGAAATTGCCCGTGGTGTTGGGTGGGGTTACTGGGTTATGGGGATAGGGTGGAGCTGTGAGCTTAGGTAGGGTGCCCTTTCCAAGAGTCGGTGCAGGCTCGATGGGTCGAATGACCTCCTTATGCACTGTAACTTCTATGATCTGTGAGATGGAGGTCAAGTGGGCCTCTTGTCCCAATCAAACACTCCCAGGACAGGTACAGCACGGGGTTAGATACAGAGTAAAGCTCCCTCTACACTGTCCCCATCAAACACTCCCAGGACAGGTACAGCACGGGGTTAGATACAGAGTAAAGCTCCCTCTACACTGTCCTCATCAAACACTCCCAGGACAGGTACAGCACGGGGTTAGATACAGAGTAAAGCTCCCTCTACACTGTCCCCATCAAACACTCCCAGGACCGGTACAGCACGGGGTTAGATCCAGAGTAAAGCTCCCTCTACACTGTCCCCATCAAACACTCCCAGGACAGGTACAGCACGGGGTTAGATACAGAGTAAAGCTCCCTCTACACTGTCCCCAACAAACACACTCAGGACAGGTACAGCACGGGGTTAGATACAGAGTAAAGCTCCCTCTACACCGTCCCCATCAAACACTCCCAGGGCAGGTACAGCACGGGGTTAGATACAGAGTAAAGCTCCCTCTACACTGTCCCCATCAAACACTCCCAGGACAGGGGCAGCACAGGGTTAGATACAGAGTAAATCTCCCTCTACACTGTCCCCATCAAACACTCCCAGGACAGGTACAGCACGGGGTTAGATACAGAGTAAAGCTCCCTCGACACTGTCCCCATCAAACACTCCCAGGACAGGTACAGCACGGGGTTACATACAGAGTAAAGCTCCCTCTACACTGTCCCCATCAAACACTCCCAGGACAGGTACAGCACGGGGTTACATACAGAGTAAAGCTCCCTCTACACTGTCCCCATCAAACACTCCCAGGACAGGTACAGCACGGGGTTAGATACAGAGTAAAGCTCCCTCTACACTGTCCCCATCAAACACTCCCAGGACAGGTACAGCACGGGGTTACATACAGAGTAAAGCTCCCTCTACACTGTCCCTGTCAAACACTCCCGGGACAGGTACAGCACAGGGTTAGATACAGAGTAAATTCCCTCCACACTGTCCCCGTCTCTTGCTCATACAGCCAGTGAAAGGTTCTCCCTCAGTTGAATGTCGCAGGCTCCCGTCCCGGTACCAAATGTGCAAGAAAAGGAGGCGGAGTCAAGGGTTTCGGAGTGTGTTCCACTTTTTACTAAAGGTTCTCTTCAGGCAGTTTTGGTCCGACATCGAGGAACAGCATGCACGTTCCATAAGCGCGGGAGGTCAAACCGGAAAAGGGTTCATGCGTCTGGAATTTCCAAGTTGACCGTCAAGGCTTGAGGTGCTCCCAATGTGTGTACGGCTCATTGCCCCCACCCCCCCAAACCCCCCCATCGACTCTTCCGCCTGTGATCTCATCCATTTGCCCTCCAACTGGTGACATCATCGGGTGGGGCGATCCACTTGGAAAGGAGGGGTCTTTTAGTGGCTCCACGCTGTGAGGGTTGGCCCTTTGCGGTCCGCGGAGCGATGTTTTGGTTTTCACCGCCACTCCCGAACCGCCCGCTTCCCCATTGCTCCTCGGTCCCTGTCCCTTCCGTCTCTTAATTTCTGTGCCTCCTCGCGTCCTCCAACATCAGCACCAATGACCATTCACCAGCCCCACAATAACAACAGGGAAGGGCCTCCTCTGTCTCCAAGGCAGCCACCAAGGCGTGATTTCCGGGTGCCCGACTTTACAAACCTCTCCGCACCCCTCCCACCTCCAAACCCGCCATGCCCCTCCAACCCTCACCGGCAGGTGTCCTTGACGACCGTCGGCCATTTTGGAGCCACCCCCACCCTTCACGACGCCGGTTCCACGGCGCACATGCCCGTGAGATATCACGCAAGGCCGAAGGGGAGGTGAGGAGTGGGGGGTGGGGCGGTGGGGGAGGTGTTGATGTTGGAGTCAGGCAAAATGGCAGCAGACGTTCCCACGGGACTTCCTTCGCGCTGGACAGGCCCGTGAGCTGATCATCGCAAGGCGACTTGGAGGCGTTCGAAAGAGGGGGAGGGGGGGGGGGCAGGGGGAGGGGAGGAATGGCCGCCATCCAGAGAAGTGCCGGAGACTGGAGCATGCCACAAAACACCGGGGTGGACGCACGGAGGAGGTGGGGTGAAGGGTCACGTCGTCGGGAGTCCAGTCCACGTCACAGCAGCTGGGAACAAATCAACACAGACACGGTTACCATAACCCCCCCCCCCAGCCCCCGAGGGCAGGAGAGGGGGGGGGAAACAACCAGACACGGTTACCATAACGGTTACCCCAGCCCCCGAGGGCAGGGGAGGGTGGGGGGGGGGGGGAAACAACCAGACACGCGCGCCAACATGTGACAGTCTCCACCTACTGACCGCCAGGGTTCCCAACCCTCCAGGGCTGCCTCTGGAGTTACCAGGGAGGAGGGATTGGGAGGAGGAGCTATTTATTCCCACAAAGAGATGTGAAATTTTGTCCAAGAAAATATTGGGGGTGGGGGGGGGGGGGGCAGTGCTGGGGAGTATTCGGCCGGGGTGGGGCAGCTGGAGGACCTCCCGGATTGAGTTCAAGCACAGTTACCAATGCTTTGTGCACGAGTGCCCAGGAGGAAGGCATGATGGGAGAGTTGAGCATTCCCCTTTGACCCTGCGGCCATCTTGAGTCCCATTCCGGTGCGCCACCTCGCACAGAAGCTTGTTGGGGGGTGGGGCCAGATCAAAGATTTGCATTTCCCCAGCCCCGGGTCACCAACTCAGACTATCCCAAAACGCCCCACTGCCGATAAAAGAATGTTTCCTCGAAGCGTGGACGCTGTTGCCCTGTGGGAGAGCCAATGTGATAAATGTCCCAGATCATGGGGTGTTGTGTGTTGGTTCAGGGATCAGAAATAGGCCCCAGGACACATTTGAGGCCTCCTCACTCATCGGCCTCACCACCACCTGCCCTTCTTGCAAAAAGGCCGTGGCATCGATAATGTGCACCAGAGAGGCCAAACTCAGCTTTCCAAGGATGGCACGGTGGCGCAGTGGTTAGCACTGCTGCCTCACGGCGCCGAGGGCCCAGGTTCGATTCCAGCCCTGGGACACTATCGTATGAATTTTGCACATTCTCCCTGTGTCTGCGTGGTTCTCACCCCCACAACACAAAGATATGCAGGGTAGGTGGATTAGCCACACTAAATTCCCCGAAACTTGAAAAAAAGAATTGGGTACTCCAAATTTATTTTGTTTAAATGACACCTCCAACAGTTCGGCGCTCCCTCAGTACTGACCCTCCGACAGTGCGGCGCTCCCTCAGTACTGACCCTCCGACAGTGCAGCGCTCCCTCAGTACTGACCCTCCGACAGTGCGGCGCTCCCTCAGTACTGACCCTCCGACAGTGCAGCTCTCCCTCAGTACTGACCCTCCGACAGTGCAGCTCTCCCTCAGTACTGACCCTCCGACAGTGCAGCTCTCCCTCAGTACTGACCCTCTGACAGTGCGGCGCTCCCTCAGTACTGACCCTCCGACAGTGCAGTTCTCCCTCAGCACTGACCCTCCGACAGTGCGGCACTCCCTCAGCACTGACCCTCCGACAGTGCAACACTCCCTCAGCACTGACCCACCGACAGTGTGGTATTCCCTCAGCACTGACCGCCCAACAATAGCGTACTCCCTCAGCACTGATCCTCTGACAGTGCGGCGCTCCCTCAGTACTGACTCTCCGACAGTGCGGCGCTCCCTCAGCACTGACCCTCTGACAGTGCAACACTCCCTCAGCACTGACCCTCCGACAGTTCGGCGCTCCCTCAGTACTGACCCTCCGACAGTTCGGCGCTCCCTCAGTACTGACCCTCCGACAGTGCAGCGCTCCCTCAGTACTGACCCTCCGACAGTTCGGCGCTCCCTCAGCACTGACCCTCTGACAGTGCGGCGCTCCATCAGCACTGACCCTCTGACAGTGCGGCGCTTCCTCAGCACAGACCCTCCCACAGTGCAGTGCCCCCTCAGCACTGACCCTCTGACAGTGCGGTGCTCCCTCAACACTGACCCTCCGACAGTGCGGCGCTCCCTCAGAACTGACCCTCCGTCAGTGCGGCGCTCCCTCAGCACTGACCCTCCGACAGTGCGGCGCTCCCTCAGCACTGACCCTCCGACAGTGCGGTGCTCCCTCAGCACTGACCCTCCGACAGTGCGGCGCTCCCTCAGCACTGACCCTCCGACAGTGCGGCGCTCCCTCAGCACTGACCCTCCGACAGTGCGGCGCTCCCTCAGCACTGACCCTCCGACAGTTCGGCGCTCCCTCAGCACTGACCCTCTGACAGTGCGGCGCTCCCTCAGCACTGACCCTCCGACAGTGCTGCACTCCCTCAGCACTGACCCTCCGACAGTGCGGCGCTCCATCAGCACTGACCCTCTGACAGTGCGGCGCTTCCTCAGCACAGACCCTCCCACAGTGCGGTGCTCCCTCAGCACTGACCCTCCGACAGTGCGGCGCTCCCTCAGCACTGACCCTCCGACAGTGCGGCGCTCCCTCAGCACTGACCCTCCGACAGTTCGGCGCTCCCTCAGCACTGACCCTCTGACAGTGCGGCGCTCCATCAGCACTGACCCTCTGACAGTGCGGCGCTCCCTCAGCACTGACCCGCTCCCTCAGCACTGACCCGCTCCCTCAGCACTGACCCGCTCCCTCAGCACTCTCTTGATGCACACTCCCACCATTAGCTCGTTGGTCAGAAGTGCCGACTATGATTGTTCAGGACATTCACGCAGCGCATCAAAATTACCTCTCCTGATTGGTCATCAGCTTAGGAGCTCACCGAAGCCTCATCATTCTCGGTGCCAACCTGCTGTTTGCACATGTGACGAACAATCGCTGTCGCATTGAATGCTCGCTGCAAGAGGTAATGGAGTAGATCAGTCTGCGATATATCAGTGTTACAGTGAGGGGTGTGGGGTATATCAGAGTGTTACAGTGAGGGGTGTGGGGTATATCAGTGTTACAGTGAGGGGTGTGGGGTATATCAGTGTTACAGTGAGGGGTGTGGGGTATATCAGAGTGTTACAGTGAGGGGTGTGGGGTATATCAGAGTGTTACAGTGAGGGGTGTGGGGTATATCAGTGTTACAGTGAGGGGTGTGGGGTATATCAGTGTTACAGTGAGGGGTGTGGGATATATCAGTGTTACAGTGAGGGGTGTGGGGTATATCAGTGTGTAACAGTGAGGGGTGTGGTATATATCAGTGTTACAGTGAGGGGTGTGGGGTATATCAGAGTGTTACACTGAGGGGTGTGGGGTATATCAGTGTTACAGTGAGGGGTGTGGGGTATATCAGTGTTACAGTGAGGGGTGTGGGGTATATCAGTGTTACAGTGAGGGGTGTGGGGTATATCAGTGTTACAGTGAGGGGTGTGGGGTATATCAGAGTGTTACAGTGAGGGGTGTGGGGTATATCAGTGTTACAGTGAGGGGTGTGGGGTATATCAGTGTTACAGTGAGGGGTGTGGGGTATATCAGAGTGTTACAGTGAGGGGTGTGGGGTATATCAGTGTTACAGTGAGGGGTGTGGGGTATATCAGTGTTACAGTGAGGGATGTGGGGTATATCAGTGTTACAGTGAGGGGTGTGGGGTATATCAGAGTGTTACAGTGAGGGGTGTGGGGTATATCAGTGTTACAGTGAGGGATGTGGGTATATCAGTGTTACAGTGAGGGGTGTGGGGTATATCAGTGTTACAGTGAGGGGTGTGGGATATATCAGTGTTACAGTGAGGGGTGTGGTGTATATCAGAGTGTTACAGTGAGGGGTGTGGGGTGTATCAGAGTGTTACAGTGAGGGGTGTGGGGTATATCAGTGTTACAGTGAGGGGTGTGTGGTATATCAGTGTTACAGTGAGGGACGAGGGGTATATCAGTGTTACAGTGAGGGGTGTGGGGTATATCAGAGTGTTACACTGAGGGGTGTGGGGTATATCAGTGTTACAGTGAGGGGTGTGGGGTATATCAGTGTTACAGTGAGGGGTGTGGGGTATATCAGTGTTACAGCGAGGGGTGTGGGGTATATCAGTGTTACAGTGAGGGGTGTGGGGTATATCTGAGTGTTACAGTGAGGGGTGTGGGTATATCAGTGTTACAGTGAGGGGTGTGGGGTATATCAGTGTTACAGTGAGGGATGTGGGTATATCAGTGTTACAGTGAGGGGTGTGGGATACATCAGAGTGTTACAGTGAGGGGTGTGGGGTATATCAGTGTTACAGTGAGGGGTGTGGGTATATCAGTGTTACAGTGAGGGGTGTGGGTATATCAGAGTGTTACAGTGAGGGATGTGGGTATATCAGTGTTACAGTGAGGGGTGTGGGTATATCAGAGTGTTACAGTGAGGGATGTGGGGTATATCAGTGTTACAGTGAGGGGTGTGGGGTATATCAGTGTTACAGTGAGGGGTGTGGGGTATATCAGAGTGTTACAGTGAGGGGTATGGGATATATCAGAGTGTTACAGTGAGGGGTGTGGGGTATATCAGTGTTACAGTGAGGGGTGTGGGATATATCAGTGTTACAGTGAGGGGTGTGGGGTATATCAGAGTGTTACAGTGAGGGGTGTGGGTATATCAGAGTGTTACAGTGAGGGATGTGGGTATATCAGTGTTACAGTGAGGGGTGTGGGTATATCAGAGTGTTACAGTGAGGGTGTGGGGTATATCAGTGTTACAGTGAGGGGTGTGGGGTATATCAGTGTTACAGTGAGGGGTGTGGGGTATATCAGAGTGTTACAGTGAGGGGTGTGGGATATATCAGTGTTACAGTGAGGGGTGTGGGTATATCAGAGTGTTACAGTGAGGGATGTGGGTATATCAGTGTTACAGTGAGGGGTGTGGGTATATCAGAGTGTTACAGTGAGGGGTGTGGGTATATCAGAGTGTTACAGTGAGGGGTGTGGGGTATATCAGAGTGTAACAGTGAGGGGTGTGGGGTATATCAGTGTTACAGTGAGGGGTGTGGGGTATATCAGTGTTACAGTGAGGGGTGTGGGGTATATCAGTGTTACAGTGAGGGGTGTGGGGTATATCAGTGTTACAGTGAGGGGTGTGGGGTATATCAGTGTTACAGTGAGGGGTGTGGGTATATCAGAGTGTTACAGTGAGGGGTGTGGGGTATATCAGTGTTACAGTGAGGGGTGTGGGGTATATCAGTGTTACAGTGAGGGGTGTGGGGTATATCAGTGTTACAGTGAGGGGTGTGGGGTATATCAGTGTTACAGTGAGGGGTGTGGTGTATATCAGTGTTACAGTGAGGGGTGTGGGGTATATCAGTGTTACTGTGAGGGGTGTGGGGTATATCAGAGTGTTACAGTGAGGGGTGTGGGGTATATCAGTGTTACAGTGAGGGGTGTGGGGTATATCAGTGTTACAGTGAGGGGTGTGGGGTATATCAGTGTTACAGTGAGGGGTGTGGGGTATATCAGTGTTACTGTGAGGGGTGTGGGGTATATCAGAGTGTTACAGTGAGGGGTGTGGGGTATATCAGTGTTACAGTGAGGGGTGTGGGGTATATCAGTGTTACAGTGAGGGGTGTGGGGTATATCAGTGTTACAGTGAGGGGTGTGGGGTATATCAGTGTTACAGTGAGGGGTGTGGGATATATCAGTGTTACAGTGAGGGGTGTGGGGTATATCAGTGTTACAGTGAGGGGTGTGGGATATATCAGATTGTTACAGTGAGGGGTGTGGGGTATATCGGAGTGTTACAGTGAGGGGTGTGGGGTATATCAGTGTTACAGTGAGGGGTGTGGGATATATCAGAGTGTTACAGTGAGGGGTGTGGGGTATATCAGTGTTACAGTGAGGGGTGTGGGGTATATCAGAGTGTTACAGTGAGGGATGTGGGTATATCAGTGTTACAGTGAGGGATGTGGGTATATCAGTGTTACAGTGAGTCTGGTAGAATATGTTTTGAAAATGATCCCTCACCTTCCACTGCATCTTTGCGTAGTTCTTCCTGATTTGCTCACTGACCGATTGGTGAATGTTCTTGTCCAGGGCCGTGTCGCCAACAATCCTGCGGGTCAAAGTGGAAAGGTCACGGACGCTTGTTCGGTGAGCCAGCTGCTGATCACCCCGCCCGTGTCCCAAGTCATGTGATTCTGGGGGGCTGAGGGGGTCAAGGGGCGACACCCTCCATCCTGCCCAACTGCCAGCGCTGGACGTCTCCATTTTGTGTGGGATTGAGCCCCTCCCCAGTTTTTTGATGCCTGTTTGACCAGCTCCCTTTTCCCACCTCTGGGCCCTGCAACTCACCCTGCAGCGCAGGAGACGCAAACTCCACACGGACAGTGACCCAGAGCCGGGATCGAACCTGGGACCTCGGGGCCGTGAGGCAGCAGTGCTAACCCGCTGCGCCGCCGTGCTGCCCTAAGATCCCAGTGAAGTCAACGGTGCCGTTGACCCGGATCATCTGTTTTCCTTTCATGCTGGGGGTCGTGGGATAAATATCGGGCCCCAGGGGACTGGAGAGAGTCCGCTCCAGCCCCTTGTTTCACCCCCCCCCTTGCCCCCGCCACCAATCCCAGCCTCCACAACCTCCCCGCCCCCCCCTACACTCTGCTCATCGTCCAGCAGTGACCATGGGATCTTTTACATCCACTTGTGAGGCAAGACGTAGGCCTCAGGCTTAACTTCTCCACACAAAACATGTCACCTCCGACAGTGCGACGCTCCCTCAGCACTGACCCTCCGACAGTGCGGCGCTCCCTCAGCACTGACCCTCCGACAGTGCGGCACTCCCTCAGCACTGACCCTCCGACAGTGCGGCACTCCCTCAGCACTGACCCTCTGACAGTGCGGCACTCCCTCAGTACTGACCCTCTGACAGTGCGGCACTCCCTCAGCACTGACCCTCTGACAGTGCGGCGCTCCCTCAGCACTGACCCTCTGACAGTGCGGCGCTCCCTCAGCACTGACCCTCCCACAGTGCGGCGCTCCCTCAGCACTGACCCTCCGACAGTGCGGCGCTCCCTCAGCACTGACCCTCCGACAGTGCGGCGCTCCCTCAGCACTGACCCTCCCACAGTGCGGCGCTCCCTCAGCACTGACCCTCCGACAGTGCGACGCTCCCTCAGCACTGACCCTCCGACAGTGCGGCGCTCCCTCAGCACGGACCCTCCGACAGTGCGGCGCTCCCTCAGCACTGACCCTCTGACAGTGCGGCGCTCCCTCAGCACTGACCCTCCGACAGTGCGGCGCTCCCTCAGCACTGACCCTCCCGACAGTGCGGCGCTCCCTCAGCACTGACCCTCCGACAGTGCGGCGCTCCCTCAGCACTGACCCTCCGACAGTGCGGCGCTCCCTCAGCACTGACCCTCCCGACAGTGCGGCACTCCCTCAGCACTGACCCTCCGACAGTACAGCGCACTCTCAGTATTTAGCTTCTGACAGTGCGGCGCCCCCTCAGTACTGCCCCCTGTGGGTTTGTCGGATTAAGTTACGTGAGTGATTGGACTGGGGGCAGGACCCCACGACCTTTTACCTCCAAGGTGAAGGTGGACAGAGAGCAGAATAGAACACATGCGTGCCTCAGCACCTACCATGGGTGTTTCAATGCCTCCTCGCAGGTGTATCTCTTGTCAGGCTCCCTCACCAAGAGATGACGGATGAAGTCCTTCGCTGGGGAAAGAGGAGGAGGAAATACTGATTAATCCGGGGTCTTGTCAACGTTCACACCTCAGGGTCACAGTGTGGCCTCCACAACCTAGGAGAGGCTGTTTCTCTGACCTCGACACATACTGTCTCACAGTCGCTGTCGTTAAAAGCCCCGGGATTCCCGACGTTCCGGTTGGGAGAGCAGTGCCCCTTTCTACCTCCTCCACCAGCCGCTCCTCACAGAGGTGGGCAAGTAAGTGTCGCTGCTCACAAGCGTTCACTCAATGGGAATGGAGTTCCCTGGACACCCCCCCCTCCCCTCCCACCCACCCCCCGCCCCTCCCACCCCCACCCAGCCAGGACCCGCGTGTCTGCCACGAAGCATGCCACAGTCGAATAGCAGAAACATCCTGGCTCTCTGATGCTCGCAGGGGAGGGAGGAAATAGGCTTGGAGGTCCTCCCCCACCCACCACACTCCTTCCCCCATCCCTCGCGAGGGGAGGCGGAGTACCTACCTGACTCGGAGATGTCATCCCAGTACGGGGCATCGAACTCGAACTCGGCCTTCAGGATCTGCTTGAAGAGCTCCGAGTCATTCTCATGGTAGAACGGAGGGTAGCCACACAACCTGCGGACGGGGCAGACAAGGGGAATGATCACGTTTTTAATCTGACCTCTCTGGGCGAGCCAAACGCCTCACAGTCAGGGGGCTACATTTGGTTCTGAACTGTTGTGATACGGGAGGCAGATTGTTCATTATTTACACAGCAAGATCCCACACTGCTGCCTCCTCCAACAGTGCAGTGCTCCCTCAGCACTGACCCCCCGACAGTGCGGCGCTCCCTCAGTACTGACCCTCCGACAGTGCGGCCCTCCCTCAGCACTGACCCTCCGACAGTGCAGCGCTCCCTCAGCACTGACCCTCCGACAGTGCGGCGCTGCCTCAGCACTGACCCTCCGACAGTGCAGCGCTCCCTCAGCACTGACCCTCCGACAGTGCGGCGCTCCCTCAGCATTGACCCTCCCACAGTGCGGCGCTCCCTCAGCACTGACCCTCCGACAGTGCGACGCTCCCTCAGCACTGACCCTCCGACAGTGCGGCGCTCCCTCAGCACTGACCCTCCGACAGCGCGGTGCTCCCTCAGCACTGACCCTCCTACAGTGCGGCGCTCCCTCAGCACTGACCCTCCGACAGTGCGGCGCTCCCTCAGTGCTGACCCTCCGACAGTGCGGTGCTCCCTCAGCACTGACCCTCCGACAGTGCGGCGCTCCCTCAGCACTGACCCTCCGACAGTGCAGCGCTCCCTCAGCACTGACCCTCCCATAGTGCATCACTCCCTCAGCACTGATCCTCCCATAGTGCGGCGCTACCTCAGCACTGACCCTCCCAGCGTGCGGCACTCCCTCAGCACTGACCCTCCGACAATGTGGCGCTCCCTCAGCACTGACCCTCTGACAGTGCGGCGCTCCCTCAGGAAAGTGATCTCCGTGTTTGGAGAGTAAGGAGGAGGAGCTGAGAGATTGATAGCCTGCAGCGAATCAGGAATTCCCAGGACACTCACAGGATATATGAAATGATGCCAATTGACCAGCAGTCCACGGATTTCCCGTATGGTTTCTGCTCCAGGATCTCGGGAGCTGAGGGGGAAAAACAGATCCAAATGAGGGTAATCTCTGGAGAAGCAACAACACAGCCCGCCCGCCTCAAAACTGGTTTCAGGGAATTCCGATCACTCTATCCCTCTCTCCCGATGTCTGGAAGCTCCTCCCATCAATACAAAGCACTGAAGTCCATACGCTGGTCCAATTCTGACCTCGCGAGCCTTCCCTGATTTCCATTGCTCCGCTATGGTTGTCCGTGCTTTAGACTACCTAGGGGCTAATCCCACTGCCCCGCTCTCTCCCCATAGCCCTGTATCAATCCCCAAACTAATCCCACTGCCCCGCTCTCTCCCCATAGCCCTGTATCAATCCCCAAACTAATCCCACTGCCCCGCTCTCTCCCCATAGCCCTGTATCAATAACCAAACTAATCCCACTGCCCCACTCTCGCCCCATAGCCCTGTATCAATCCCCAAACTAATCCCACTACCCCACTCTCTCCCCATAGCCCTGTATCAATCCCCAAACTAATCCCACTGCCCCGCTCTCTCCCCATAGCCCTGTGTCAATCCCCAAACTAATCCCACTGCCCCGCTCTCTCCCCATAGCCTTGTATCAATCCCCAAACTAATCCCACTGCCCCACTCTCCCCATAGCCCTGTATCAATCCCAAACTAATCCCACTGCCCCGCTCTCTCTCCATAGCCCTATATCAATCCCAAACTAATCCAACTGCCCCGCTCTCTCCCCATAGCCCTGTATCAATCCCCAAACTAATCCCACTGCCCCGCTCTCTCCCCATAGCCCTGTATCATACCCCAAACTAATCCCACTGCCCCGCTCTCTCCCCATAGCCCTGTGTCAATCCCAAACTAATCCCACTGCCCTGCTCTCTCCCCATAGCCCTGTGTCAATCCCCAAACTAATCCCACTGCCCCGCTCTCCCCATAGCCCTGTATCAATCCCCAAACTAATCCCACTGCCCCACTCTCTCCCCATAGCCCTGTGTCAATCCCCAAACTAATCCCACTGCCCCGCTCTCTCCCCATAGCCCTGTATCAATCCCAATCTACTCCCACCGCACAACTCTCCCTATAGCCCTGTATCAATCCCCAAACTAATCCCACTGTCCCGCTCTCCCCATAGCCCTGTGTCAATCCCCAAACTAATCCCACTGCCCCACTCTCTCCCCATAGCCCTGTATCAATCCCCAAACTAATCCCACTGCCCCACTCTCTCCCCACAGCCCTGTGTCAATCCCCAAACTAATCCCACTGCCCCGCTCTCTCCCCATAGCCCTGTATCAATCCTCAAACTAATCCCACTGCCCCGCTCTCTCCCCATAGCCCTGTATCAATCCCCAAATTAATCCCACTGCCCCACTCTCTCCCCATAGCCCTGTATCAATCCCAAACTAATCCCACTGCCCCGCTCTCTCCCCATAGCCCTGTATCAATTCCAAACTAATCCCACTGCCCAGCTTTCTCCCCATAGCCCTGTATCAATCCCCAACTAATCCCACTGCAACGCTCTCTCCCCATAGCCCTGTATCAATCCCCACACTAATCCCGCTGCCCCTTCTCTCCCCATAGCCCTGTATCAATCCCCAAACTAATCCCACTGCCCCGCTCTCTCCCCATAGCCCTGTATCAATCCCTAAACTAATCCCACTGCCCCACTCTCTCCCCATAGCCCTGTGTCAATCCCCAAACTAATCCCACTGCCCCGCTCTCTCCCCATAGCCCTGTGTCAATCCCCAAACTAATCCCACTGCCCCGCTCTCTCCCCATAGCCCTGTGTCAATCCCCAAACTAATCCCTCTGCCCCACTCTCTTCCCATAGCCCTGTGTCAATCCCCAAACTAATCCCTCTGCCCCACTCTCTTCCCATAGCCCTGTATCAATCCCCAAACTAATCCCACTGTCCCACTCTCTCCCCATAGCCCTCTATCAATCCCCAAACTAATCCCTCTGCCCCACTCTCTTCCCATAGCCCTGTGTCAATCCCCAAACTAATCCCACTGCCCCGCTCTCTTCCCATAGCCCTGTATCAATCCCCAAACTAATCCCACTGTCCCACTCTCTCCCCATAGCCCTGTATCAATCCCCAACTAATCCCACTGCCCCGCTCCCTCCCCATAGCCCTGTATCAATCCCCAACTAATCCCACTGCACCGCTCTCTCCCCATAGCCCTGTGTCAATCCCCAAACGAATCCCTCTGCCCCGCTCTCTCCCCATAGCCCTGTGTCAATCCCCAAACTAATCCCACTGCACCGCTCTCTCCCCATAGCCCTGTGTCAATCCCCAAACTAATCCCTCTGCCCCACTCTCTTCCCATAGCCCTGTGTCAATCCCCAAACTAATCCCACCTGGGACCCTGGGGCTGTGAAGCCCACAGTGCTCGCCATGTGTGCTACCGTGCTGCCTACATGCGACTCCTGACCCACAGCAATGTGGTTGACTCTTAAACCCCCTCTGAAATGGCCGAAAAGCCACTCAGCCCAGGGGCCATTAAGGATGGACAATAAATGCTGACCCAGCCAGCGTCGCCCGAAAAAACCCATACAGAAAAAGAACGCCCTTTTTTTAGCCATAGCCGCAGTCAGGGACTCCACAGTGCTTGCAAGAACTCAACCATTTCTAGGGACGTTTGCGATAAATCAAGGGTCTCTCGTCGTCCTCGGAACGATGCCAGCGTGCTGAATCTCGGTGGTGGGAATAATGTTCGAAACTGTTCTGAGGGAACCCTGCCTTTGCACCTAAAATCTGTTGTTTGAAGTTACGTAGGCTCATCAAAGTCGGTTCGGGGAGCAGGTGGCCTCGTGGCACTCTCATTGGACCAGTCATCCAGAGGTCCCGGACAAATGCGCCACAAGTGGGGTGGGACAGGGGAACACGAGTTCGGACCCTACCATGGCAGCCAGTGGAATTGAAATCCGATTAATAAAATCCAGAATCATAAAGCCAGTTTCAGTCATGGGGACCGTGAAACTATCATCCGTTGAAAAAAAAAATCCATCTGGTTCACCAATGGGAAATCTGCCGTCTTTACCCCAGGTCTGGCCTACCTGTGAATCCAGAAGCCCCATCACACCCACACAGCAATGCCTCCTCGGAAATAGGCCCTCGTGAGAGGCTCAGTTCCGAGGGGGCAATCGAACCTGGGACCCTGGGGCTGTGAAGCCCACAGTGCTCGCCACGTAGGGATGTGGGGAAAAACGCTTGGGATTATGGGAAGAATATGATCTAGATTTGGACTTACAGAGGATGGTGCCAGGAGTGGAGGCGAGATAGGCTGGGGGCAGGGTCTTAGGACAGAGGTGGGGGAGATTTAATTACGGTGCATGAAATGAAATGAAAATCGCTTATTGTCACAAGTAGGCTTCAAATGAAGTTACTGTGAAAAGCCCCTAGTCACCACATTCCGGCGCCTGTTCGGGGAGGCTGGAACGGGAATTGAACCGTGCTGCTAGCCTGCCTGGGTCTGCTTTCAAAGCCAGACATTTAGCCCTGTGCTAAACCAGCCCCAAAAATCGCTTATTGTCACAAGTAGGCTTCAATGAAGTTACTGTGAAAAGCCCCTGGTCACCACATTCCGGCCGGACCAGGCGAGGTGGGCAGCACGGTAGCACATGTGGTTAGCACTATAGGCTTCACAGCCCCAGGGTCCCAGGTTCGATTCCCCGCTAGGTCACCGGGGAGGCTGGTACGGGAATCGAACCGTGCTGCTGGCCTGCTTGGTCTGCTTTAAAAGCCAGCGGTTTAGCCCAGTGAGCTAAACCAGGTGGAATGGTAAGAAGGTCCAGTTAACCCTCACAGAAAGCCTGATGGGTTGGATTCAAAACAATTTGGTGGAAGATTTGAGGGGGGCTGTGCGTGGAGTACATTTCGTTTTCACCCAGAGGGGGAGGTTGGGGGTTTGGAATTCACTGCTCCCAGGGCTCGGGAGCCTTTTTAATCCCACTTAAGAAAACAAGAAAATTCGGTCATGCAGTCGAGGCGCCGGTCGCCACGGCAACCCACCAAGGGCCTGTTTGACGTTATTCGGTTTGTGGAGAGGAGGAGGGAGCGTGAGGGGTTGTGAGGAACTTCCAATGTTTCTTGTCACCTTAGCAGTCGAAAACAAGATTTGCTTTAGTTTAATTGAATTCGACTGCAGAACAGGCGGTTTTATGGGCAGGCCAGAGGGAGAGAGAAAAAGGGCAGCGGGGTCCTTTCTCCTGGCCGGCAAAGGCCCAAGAGGCCCTGGCTGTCCCGCTGGAGCTCAGAAACCCGCAGCAAAGAGGAGTTGAACTAAGGGTCACGTCGGGGATTCTGGCGGTGCAAAGGGTTTCGGCACCGCGTGTTCAAGAACGAGGAGGAAAGGCCTTTATACCCACGTAACCAGGCGTGCCACATGCCGTCGACAGAAACCTCCCCGTTTCTTCGATCTTGGAGAGTCCAAAGTCGCTGATCATAATCTTCGAGTCATCGAACGGCGAGGCGTACAACAAATTCTCGGGCTGAGAGGCAAGAGGCGATCGTTAGATTTTCGCTCCCCTCCCCACATTACCCAGCATTCCCCACTCCGTCAATCGCCCTCTCTCTCTCTCTCTCAGAGGTGCTGGAGCAGCCCACCATAGACCCCAGTGGCAATGGGTGTCAGATGTCATTCCTTCCCTCGGACGGGTTATGCAGCATTTTTTTTTTAATAAGACCAGAAGACATAGGAGCAGAATTAGGCCACTCAGCCCATCAAGTCAATCATGGCCGATATTTTTCTCATCCCCATTCTCCTGCCTTCTCCCCATAACCCTGATTAATCAAGAACTTATCTAACTCTGTCTTGAAACCACGCAGTGATTTGGCCTCCGCAGCCTTCTGCGGCAAAGAGTTCCACAGATTCACCACACTCGGGCCTAAGAAATTCCTCCTCATCTCTGTTTTAAAGGATTGTCCCTTTAGTCTGAGATGGTGTCCTCTGGTTCTAGTTTTTCCTACAAGTGGAAACTTCCTTTCCATGTCCACTCCATCCAGGCCTCGCCCGGATAAGACCTTATGGTCTTATGTTGAAGGAGCCTTGGCGAGTGGCTGCAGTGCATCTTGGGCGAGTGTTTGGGAGTGTGGTAGGGGAGGGATTAAACAAGAATGTCGGGGGGATGGGAACCTAAGCAGGGAGACATGGGAAAGGGAAAAAGGACAGTATCAAAAGAAAGAACAGGAAAATGCAAAAACCGGTAGACAGGGTAATCGAGGCAAAATAAAGCCACGGTACAAAGAAAAATTAGGATGATGAAAAATGGCAAAAAGGCTTTGTATCTTAATGTACGAAGCATTCAGAATAAGGTAGACGAACTGACGCCGCATATACAGGTAAATGGATATGATCTCATAGCCGTTACGGAAACATGGTTACGAGGAGACTAAAACTGGGAACCTAGGGCGCGATTCTCCGCTCCCCACGCCGCGTGGGAGAATCGCGGGAGGGCCCCCCGACAAATTTCACGCCCCCCTCGCACTCCCCGCGATTCTCTCCCCCCCCCCCCCCCAGAAGAATCGCCGGTCGCCGTTTTTCACGGCGACGGGCGATTCTCCGACCCAGATGGGCCGAGCGGCCTGCCGTTCGTGACCGTTTCACGACAGCGGCAACCACACCTGGTCGCTGCCGTGGTGAAACGGGTGTGGAGAAGCCCGTTTGGGGCTTGTAGGGGGCCTGGTGGGGAATGAGCACCACGACTGTGGTCGGGAGGGGACAGGCCCACGATCGGTGCCCGCCGATCGTCGGGCCGGCGTCTCAGTCGGACGCACTATTTCCCCTCCGCCGCCCCGCAAGATCAAGCCGCCACGTCTTACGGGGCGGCTGAGGGGAACGACGAGCTGTCAGCGTCGTGACGTCAGCCGCGCCTGCGCGGGTTGGAGCCGGCCAACCTGCGCATGCGCGGCTGACGTCATTCGGCGCGCCGGCCGCGTCATTCTCGGCGCGGCACCCCCGTGGCCGAGAGTTACGGAGCGTCGCCCCGCCGGGAGGGGAGAATAGGGGGCGAGGAGCGGCCTCCGAGGCCGTCGTGAAACTCGGCCGAGTTCACGGCGGCCCTCCCGATTTTTCCCGGGAGCAGAGAATTCCGCCCCTAACATTCGGGGTTATTTGACCTTTTCGAAAGGCAAGTAGGAAAGAAAGGTGGTGGGGTAGCACTGTTAATAAGAGATGAAATGATGACAATCGGCAGAGATTATCCAGACTCCATCATGTTGAATCCATTTGGGTGGATGTAAAAAAAAAGCTAGGAAGGAAGAGTGGTGCTTAGACCCCCAAACAAATCAAAAGACTATCTCTTGATCATTTGGTGAATTCAGAATTATAAATGTTCTCAGTAGTGAATGTAAACCTGATGTGCTTCTGTTAAAAGGTGTTTCTTTTGTCTTCTGGATGTTGTTTGGGAAGTTATTAAGGATTACTGAGTGTTGTATTCTTTGGGGGTTGTATTTGAATTGATGGTTGCTAAGATGTTCACTGTATGTTTTTAAAAAGGTTAACTTGAGTTCATAGAATAAACATGGTTTTGCTTTAAAAAATACTTTCCCATTTCTCCTGTACCATACCTGTAGAGTGGGCCGGGTGCTCCCCATACCACAATCTATTCAAAGTTGTGGGTCAGGTGAACTCCATGATACACATTGGGGTTCTCTGAACCCTGGCCCATAACAAGGTGCACACGGCTGCCGCTGTGCGTCGGTGGGTGGAGGGAGTGGGTGTTGAAGGTGGGGGTTAGCGTGTCGATTGAGCCGGGGGGGAGGGGGGCGGGGAGCTGTATTGTCCTGGATGGTGTCGAGCTTCTCGAGTGTTGTTGGAGCCGCGCTCATCCAGGCGAGTGGGAGAGTCCATCACACTCCTGACTTGTGCCTTTGTAGATGGTGGACAGGCTTTGGGAGGGGGTCAGGAGGTGAGTTATTCTCCGCAGGATTCCCAGCCTATGACCTGCTCTGGTAGCCACAGTATTTATACGGCTGGGTCCAGTTCAGTTTCTGATCAATGGTCAACCCCCCCCCCCCCTTAGGATGTTTTTTTAAAATTTAGATTATCCAATTAATTTTTTCCAATTAAGGGGCAATTTAGCGTGGCCAATCCACCTACCCTGCACATCCTTGGGTTTTTGGGGGTGAAACCCACGCAGACACAGGGAGAATGTGCAAACCCCACACGGACAGTGACCCAGAGCCGGGATCGAACCTGGGACCTCGGCGCCGTGAGGCAGCAGGGCTAACCCGCTGCGCCACCGTGCTGCCCTGGGATGTTGATAGTGGGGGATTGAGTGGTGGCAAATGTCGGAGAATGTCAAGGGGAGATGGTTAAAACCTCACTTGTTGTAGCTGCGGGAGGCTCCACACTGACGCCCGACTGGAGAGGTGCCGGATCGCTCCCACCCTGCTTGAAGGCTGCTTGACGACCCTTACCCATCGAGTAGTCCCTCCCCCTCGCGCCATTCCGGAGTGCCTACCTTGAGGTCCCTGTGGACGATGCCCAGCTGGTGAAGGTAATTGACAGCGTCTAGGACCTGCTGGATCAGCTTGCTGGCATCTCTCTCTGTGTAAAACCCACGTTCAATGATGCGATTAAACAGCTCGCCGCCCGAGACCCTGTGAATAAGTAGCAACCCTAAGATATGCACTCACATTGAGCAGTATAGCTTCAGACTGACCTTGTCCCCCTCCACCTCTCTCTCTCTCTTTCTATACGTACATAGTTTTGAAATGAATGCTCATTCAAAATCTGTAACAAACATCTACGGCAGATAATTCTTCAATAACCTCTTAAGAACTGTCAATCAAACTGTGGACACAGTATCTCCCTCCCCAACACCTCCCCTCCCCCCCCCCCCCCCCCCCCACAATCCCTCCGCTTCCCCACTCAGCTGAGTGTTTCTGGAGCTTCAAAATCCAATCAAGCATTCATAATGGGCTCAGCTGTCAAGACACAGCATTGTAGCTCCAGGTCAGCATTTATGGTTCATGGCGCCTTTGAGGAGTCGTGAGCTATGGTGGAGGGGGATGGTGTGGGGATGGATATGGGTATTAGTGGCAGAGCACTTATTTCAAGAGAGGGAACCAAAAATAAGCACTGACCCCCTGCTCCAGAAATTATTTCATTGACAGAAAAAAAATGCTCTTGCAGTTTCAAAAGTTGAATTGTAAGTTAGATAGATCTTTGTTGCTGTGATTGATGTGAAGGCTTTGTCCTGCAAAGTAGAGGTGATCAGCTGCGTACAAGTGTTCAGATGCCGTAGAGTATTTTTCACACTGGGAGAAGTACTATTATGCATTCAAGACTGAAGAAAAGGGTGCCTGGGGACTATGCACATCATGATCTGAAGTGATTTAAATGCTCACAAAAACCTCTCTCCAGCACGCCTTCAGAGAAAGAAGTCACAGACACCTGCTCCTGGGATGTATTGTTTGACAGGCCACCTGGTGTAACTTAGGAGAAAAAGTTGTCTTTTCTTGCAGTCTCAATTGGCCCCATTGTCCACCAGCTGGAATGGGTTATTTATAGCCCCGATTACCCAGGGGCTGGTTTAGCACTGGGATAAAGAGCTGGCTTTGAAAGCAGACCAAGGCAGGCCAGCAGCGTGGGTTCAATTCCCGTACCAGCCTCCCTGAACAGGCGGCGGAATGTGGCAACTAGCGGCTTTTCACAGTAACTTCCTTTGAAGCCTACTCATGACACTAAGCAATTTTCATTTGTTGTTTTTTTTACTTTTAAAAAGTGCTGTGTTCACACTATGATTGACAGTTTAAATGGGTAATTAACAGATTATGTGTCTTCGATGTGGATTCTGAATAATTGTGTGTTTGCCTTTACACCTGATCGATTACTTGAGTGGATTTATTGTTTCTGAGTGGGTTTTTTGAATGAGAGATGTTTTAGTAGTAAGTGTGTTTAAATTGAGAGGGGCAAGCTGGATCATGGGGGCAGACAAGGAATATGAGGGGTGCAAAGTGGACACGGGGGGTACAATGGGGTGTGAAGGGGTTAATGGGGGCATGAGCAGAGAGGGGGTGTTAAGAGGCGTGGGTTTGAGGGCCTGACATTCACCGTTAACACTGGGCTGATATCCTAGTAAAAGGAGGCAGCACAGCGGCCTACAAGCCTCAGAATCAGCCTGCCTCGTCGGTGCATCCAGCCTCTCTCTAGAGATGCCAGGTTGACTCCTCCTGTCCCCATATCGTCCAACAGCGTGGCTCAATGGGAGGCGGTGCTTTCGAAAGAGGATGGGTTTGCCGGACCGGAAGGTTTCCCAACTTGACATTCCTGCCCCCTTGATGAAAATCCAAACCTTTGTCTGTCAGTCTGTCTCTGCCTGTCCCTCACTCTCAACCTCTCTCTCTTAGTCTCTCTGACTCTCGCTTTGTCTCTGTCTGCCTCTTGTATGTCTCTCACTCCCTGTCTCTCTCTCTCTGTCCCTCCCTGTTTCTGTCTCTCTATCTCTTTCTCAGTATGGCTCTGTCTTTCTCTCTGTCACTCTCTCTCTTTGTGTCTCTCTCTCCATCGCTCTATCGGACTCTTCCTATGTCTTTCCCTTGTTAAGTAATGGGGTAAGAGACATTGCAATTAGTTGCCTCATTTATGTTAAGTGTTCAATGATTGTCTCATTTCTGTTAAGTGTTCAATGATTGACACTGATATGTAAAGGGGCTTCAGGTGGACTCTGGAGCTTGTGATGATCTGTAGAGTTCTGTGCAGAGTGAGTTTGAACCATTAAAGGTGCGTTGGTGAAAAAGGAGCTGAACTCTTGCCTCTTCATACCACAGCATCTAGTACAGGGGTGGGCAAACTACGGTCCGCGGGCCGCATGCGGCCCGACAAAGGTTTTTATGTGGCCCAGAGGTGCCCGGAATCATAACCGGCATTTTTGAAAAGCCGCCGGGGAAAAGCCGCTGAAGTAAATGCGCTTATTCAATCAGCGCATTTACTTCAGCGGCTTTTCCCCGGCGGCTTTTCAAAAATGCCGGTTA
Source organism: Scyliorhinus canicula (assembly GCF_902713615.1). Lineage (NCBI taxonomy): Eukaryota > Metazoa > Chordata > Chondrichthyes > Carcharhiniformes > Scyliorhinidae > Scyliorhinus > Scyliorhinus canicula. The sequence continues at coordinate 4,803,315 of NC_052166.1, forward strand.
TGATTCCGGGCACCTCATTGGCGGGCCGCATAAAAACGCGCGTAATGGGGTGGATGAGTGGGGCTGTCTCATTGGTCGGTTTAGTTGGGTGTGCGACCAATAGGAGTCCAGGTTACAAACAATAATAAGGCTTATTGTTTGTAACCTGGACTCCTATTGGTCGCACACCCAACTAAACCGACCAATAAGGCAGCCCCACTCATCCACCCCACTACGCGCGTTTTTATCGTTGACTCGGCCAGGCTGTGCTTCTGTCAGTGTTAAGGATCAGCACAAGCAACTTGACACCTGATTTCAACAAACTGGTAAATGACTGCAGTCAGATGCATCATTCTCATTGACATTGTTCTGTTACTTACTGAGTTACTTTGTTTTTCAAATAAATGTGCTTTTTTTTCTTTAAATACCTTTTATTTTGGCTATTTAAAATATTAATTATTTTACTTAATATACTATGCGGCCCTTTAAAATTGTGAATTTCTGAATGTGGCCCTTGCACGGAAAAGTTTGCCCACCCCTGATCTAGTACATGTTAACATCCCTCTCTCAAGTCAGTGCTCTCCCTCTATCCTCGCTCTCTCGTTCGCTCTCTCAGTTTTGCTGTTTGTCCCTCTTTCTTTCTCCCTCCCTCTCTCTCTCTCACTCTGTCTCCCTGTTTCTCAGTCTTGCTCTCTCTTGTTCCCCCTGTCTCTTTTTCCCTCTCTCTCTCTGTCTCTGTCCCTCCTCTTGTTCTCTCTCCTCAACTTTCTCTCTCTGTTTCTCCTCCCCCCCCCCCCCCACCCCCCACCCACCTCCCCGCTCTCTCCCCTTTTCTCTCATTCTACCTTTGTCCTTGTCCTGTAGATCACACATAAGACCATAAGACATAGGAGTGGAAGTAAGGCCATTCGGCCCATCGAGTCCACTCCGCCATTCAATCATGGCTGATAGGCATTTCAACTCCACCTACCAGCATTCTCCCCGTAGCCCTTAATTCCTCGCGACATCAAGAATTTATCTATCTCTGCCTTGAAGCCATTTAGCGTCCCGGCCTCCACTGCACTCTGCGGCAATGAATTCCACAGGCCCACCACTCTCTGGCTGAAGAAATGTCTCCGTATTTCTGTTCTGAATTTACCCCCTCTAATTCTAAGGCTGTGCCCACGGGTCCTCGTCTCCTCGCCTAACGGAAACAGTTTCTTTGCGTCCACCCTTTCTAAGCCATGTATTATCTTGTAAGTTTCTGTTAGGTCTCCCCTTAACCTTCTAAACTCCAATGAATACAATCCCAGGATCCTCAGCCGTTCCTCATATGTTAGACCCGCCATTCCAGGGATCATCCGTGTGAATCTCCGCTGGACACGCTCCTGTGCCAGTATGTCCTTCCTGTGATGTGGGGCCCAAAACTGGACACAGTACTCCAAATGGGGCCTAACCAGAGCCTTATATGTCGCTGTCGACATGTCGCTGGATTACTTACAGTTCCATGATGAGGTACAGGTGGCTGGGGCTTTCGTACACCTTTTGAAGAGAGACGATATTCTCATGTTTGATCCTGAAAAAGGAAACATTTCCACAACACTGAGAGTAGGCCGGGTAGCGGGTCCGTCCATCCATTCATTCATCCATCCATCCATCCCCAGGCAACATCAGGTATTCACCATGAGGCCTGTTCACCGGTTGCCGGGCAACATCAGACCTATATTCATTGATCAGCAAGGAAGCATGAAGCCTAACGCAGGCTGCCAGGCAAATTCAGGCCTACTCGATGGACGCCAGCAACCTGAGGCTTACCCACCAGGCATTCATGAAGCCAACTCGCCGGCCACCAGGCATCCGTGACACTTACTAGCCAGCCATTTGGCATCGTCATCAGGCCTACTCACCTGTCACCAGGAAGCCTGCGGCCTGCACGTTGCCCATCAGGCAGTGCGAGGTCTATTCGGCAGTCATTTGGTACGCTCAGGCCTACCCGCCAGTTGCCAGGCAACATCAGGAAACCCACCGGTTGCCAGGTGTGGCAGCATGACCCCTTTAAGGGGGCGGGCTTGGAGGACCCCGTGACCAGCCAATGGGGAGTTTCGTGGGGCGCTGGGAGCGGGACCCGGGGCAGAGTGAACCCCGGAGCCAGAGTGACCAGACCTGTTATATTGTGCTCTGTGCCTGTTACTAACCTTACCTTTCATTAATAAACCCCTTCGTTAACAACTGGAAGCCTCCAGTGTGCGTCTCGAACCACCACATTGGCGACGAGGATAAAAGTTTGACCACAGCCTGCTGTACTTTGTGATTGGAGGCAGGGGGAGGAAGGAGCAGTTGGAAAAGGAAAGAAGGACCAACGAGAGTCGGAAATCATTGAAGCGTGGAAATGCCTATCATTGGTAAACAGGGGTTGAGGATCGGAGGCAGTTCAGTACATGGCTGTTTCTGTCTACCGCGAACGAGATCGTGATCATAGAATCGGAGAACTTACAGCGCAGAAGGAGGCCATTCAGCCCATTGAGTCTGCACCGGCCCTTGGAAAGAACACCTTACCTAAGCCCACACCTCCAGCCTACCCTCGCAACCCCACAACCTTTTATTGGACACTAAGGGGCAATTGTTCACGGCCAATCTACCTAACCCGCGCATCTTTGGACTGTGGGAGGAAACCGGAGCACCCGGAGGAAACCCACGCAGACACGGGGAGAACGTGCAGACTCCGCACAGACAGTGACCCAAGCCCGGAATTGAACCTGGGACCCTGGAGCTGTGAAGCAACTGTGCTAACCACTGTGCTACCGTGATACTTTAAAAAAAAAATTTGAGTATCCAATTCATTTTTTCCAATCAAGGGGCAATTTAGCCTGGCCAATCCACCTACTCTGCACATCTTTTGGTTTGTGGGAAGCAAAGCCCACGCAGACACGGGGAGAATGGGCAAATTCCATATGGACAGTGACCCAGAGCCGGGATCGAACCTGGGACCTCGGCGCCGTGAGGCAACCGTGCTAACCCACTGAGCCACCGTGCTGCCCTTACCGTCATACCTCTAACAGTTTACAGGCCCCACGTCCCCAGAGGCACCTTTCACCAGGTAGTGAAATTACCGTTTCAACGCAAGGCACCTCGATTATCCTCCAACATTATAAGTGTAACTCTGCAGTGAGGGAGCACGAAGAGTCTATCTCAGCCTTCACAGCCAGGCTTCATCAGCTCGCTGAGTACCGCGAGTTCGGGACCGCACTCAGTGACATGTTGCGTGACCGACTGGTTTGTGGGATCCTTAATATCCAGAAGAAGCTTCTGGAGGAGACAACCCAGGGCAGACGAATATGAGGACGCTGGCACGCAGCTACCTCTGGCCAGGCATAGATAGAAGCCATTGAAGAATTGTGCTACCCTTGCCAAGTACAGCAGTCATAGATGTTTACAGCATGGAACCAGGCCCTTCGACCCACCTTGTCAATGCCGCCCACTTTCTTTTTTTAAAATAATTTTTATTAAGGTTTTCACAAAATATAAACAACAGAACAATATTAACAAAACAACCATGATAAAAACCAAAGAACAACCACCCAACTACAAAAGCAACTACTAAAAGAAAAAAAAGCAAACAACAAAAGGGAAAGAGATAACACCCGCCACATCCAACAAACCCATGTACACAATTCTCCCTCCCACCGAAACAAACCCCCCCCCCCCCCCCCCCCCCCCCCTCCGCCCTGGGTTGCTGCTGCTGTCGGCCTATTTCCCTACCGTTCCGCCAGGAAGTCCAGGAAAGGCTGCCACCGCCTAAAGAACCCCTTGTACTGATCCCCTCAGGGCAAATTTCACCTTCTCCAATTTGATGAACCCCGCCATATCATTGATTCAGGCCTCCACGCTTGGGGGCCTCGCATCCTTCCATTGAAGCAAGATCCTCCGCTGGGCTACTAGGGACGCAAAGGCTAGAACACCGGCCTCTTTCGCCTCCTGCACTCCCGGCTCCACCCCAACCCCAAATATCGCGAGTCCCCAGCCTGGTTTGACCCTGGATCCCACCACCCTCGACACCGTCCTTGCTACCCTCTTCCAAAGCTCCCCCAGCGCTGGGCATGCCCAAAACATAGGGCGTGATTCGCTGGGCTCCCCGAGCACCTAGCACACCTGCCTTCGCCCCCGAAAAACCTACTCATCCTTGTCCCAGTCATGTGGGCCCTATGCAGCACCTTGAACTGTATGAGGCTAAGCCTCGCACAGGAAGAGGAGGAATTCACTCTCTCCAGGGCATCCGCCCACATCCCCTCCTCAATCTCCTCACCCAGCTCCTCTTCCCATTTACCCTTCAGTTCCTCCACCGAGGCCTCGTCTACCTCCTGCATCACCTGGTATATGTCCGAAATCCTCCCTCCTCCAACCCACACCCCCGAGAGCACCCTGTCCCGTACCCCACGTGGGGGCAGCAGAGGGAACCCCTCCACCTGCCGACTGGCAAACGCCCTAACCTGCATGTACCTAAACATGTTCCCCGGGGGAGCCCAAACTTCCCCTCTAACTCACCCAGGCTCCGAACCTCCCATCCACAAACAGGTCCCTCAACCTCCTAATACCTACCCTGTGCCAGCCCCGGAATCCGCCATCGATGCTCCCTGGAACAAACTGGTGGTTCCCCCGTATTGGGGACTCCATTGAGCCCCCCACCTCCCCCCTATGCCGTCTCCATTGCCCCCAAATTTTGAGGGTAGCCACCACCACCGGGCTCGTGGTATACCTCGTTGGAGGGAGCGGCAGCGGCGCCGTTACCAGCGCCTCCAGGCTCGTGCCCACACAGGACGCCATCTCCATCCTCTTCCATGCTGCCCCGTCCATTACCCACTTACGCACCATCGCTGCGTTGGCAGCCCAATAGTACCCACAGAGGTTGGGCAGCGCCAGCCCCCCCCTATCCCTGTCCCGCTCCAAGAACACCCTTCTCACCCTCGGAGTCCCATGCGCCCATACAAATCCCGTAATACTCCTGTTAACTCTCCTAAAAAAGGCCTTCGGGATAAGGATGGGGAGGCACTGGAACAGGAACAAAAACCTCGGGAGCACCGTCATCTTGACTGACTGCACCCTCCCCGCCAGCGACAGCGGTAACATATCCCACCTCTTGAACTCCTTCTCCATCTGCTCCACCAACCTTGTGAGGTTGAGCTAATGCCGCCCAGTTTCTATCACTAAGCTAGTCCTGCTTGCCCGCATTTGGCCCATATCCCTCTATACCCACCCTGCCCATGTAACTGCTTTTTAAAGGACAAAATCATACCCGCCTCTACCACTGCCTCTGGCAGCTCGTTCCAGATACTCACCACCCTCTGTGTGAAGAAATATCCCCTCTGGTCTCTTTTGTCTCTCTCCCCTCTCACCTTTAACCTATGCCCTCTAGTTCTAGATTCCTCTACCTTTGGGAAAAGATGTTGACTATCTACCTTATCAATGCTCCTCATTGTTTTGCAGACCTCTATAAGATCACCCCTAAGCCTCCTATACTCGAGGAACAAAGTCCCAGCCTATCCAGCCTCTCCTTATAACTCAGACCATCAAGTCCCGGTAACATCCTCGTAAATCTCTTCTGCACTCTTTCTAGTTTAACAATATCCTTCCTATAATTTTTTTTTCTTTTTAATTTAGATTACCCAATTATTTTTTCCAATTAAGGGGCAATTTAGCTTGGCCAATCCACCTACTCTGCACATTTTAGGGTTGTGGGGGCGAAACCCACGCAGACACGGGGAGAATGTGCAAACTCCACACGGACAGTGACCCAGAGCCGGGATCGAACCTGGGACCTCAGCGCCGTGAGGCAGTTGTGCTAACCACTAGGCCACCGTGCTGCCCTATATCCTTCCTATAATAGGGTGACCAGAACTGAACACGGTATTCCATGTATGGTCTTACCAATGATTTGTACAACTTCAACAACTTGTCCCAACTCCTGTATTCAGTATTCTGACCAATAAAACCCGGCATGCTGAATGCCTTCTTCCCTTCTGCCATTGGCCACTCTCCATCCTCGGGGACTGAGCGGGTCGCCCGTGGACCCAGGCCCACGTTGGCCAAGCGAGCCCTTTCATAGGTCAGATGTTTCTAGTTTCGGTGGGCTCCCACTCCAAGTGATTATCGGTCTAAGAGATGGGGACCACGAGCCTGGCGTCCACGGTGGATGCCTTGCGTTAAATGTTCGCTCTTCACGGTCCCCTGGAGTGGGGCTCCAGCCAATGGGGGAAGGGGGGGCTCATTGAGAGGAGGCTGTGTTGTGGAGGTACCAATCAGAGCCTGCAAGCTCTGAATTTGCTGATAGGCCCATTCTCATTCCTTGAGCCTGTCGGCAGGCGATACAGAACAACGTCGGGCCCTGATTGTTAACGCCGGGCCCCCTTTAGAGAGGGGAAGCACTGTGCCAGACGTTGGGAGGTGGTGGAGATTGGAGCTGCTCAGACACGGATCTCCTAGAGTGGTGCAAAAGCGAGGTCGCCAACCTAACATCGGGGTGTGGGAGCCTGCGAAGCCTTCAGCGCTGGCCAGGAGGCGGCGCTGGTCAATGGCCGTCCAGGCCAGGACTGAGGAAGGTGGACGGGCAACTATCAAAACAAAGAACAGGTTCCAGGCCGGGGTAAGCCAGATAAAGCCACCAGCAGCCAGCCCAGAGCACATGTTGATGTTGAAAACTCGAGGCCACTGGAGCAAGAGGTGTGGGCAGTGAGGAGGCCATTGATATCAAGACAGATCAGTCAGTATGAAGAGGCACATCGGGGCACAGAGAGTTGATGATGAGTTAAGGGGACGAAGCTTTAAAAGTTTTGATATATTGATCAGTGCCCAGACTGCACATTCATCCTCAACAATAACATCCACCAGAGTTTTGGTGACTTTCATAAAAGAAGGCCGTTCGGCCCATTGAGTCTGCACCGACCCTCTGAAAGAGCACCCTACCTAGACCCATTCCCCCGGCCCCCCCACCTAACCTGCACATCTCTGGACTGTGGGAGGAAACCGGAGCAGCCGGAGGAAACCCACGCAGACACGGGGAGAACGTGCAGACTCCACACAGACAGCTGGGGTCGGAATTGAACCCGGGTCCCTGGCACTGAAAGGCAGCAGTGCTAGCCACTGTGCGCGGATCAGTTCAAAGAGGAGTTTTTTTTACTGGAGTGAAGCACTGAGACGTTGGAGCCCCGGCCAGTTCATGTTTACCCGCCTGGAGACACACAGCTCGCAATATTGGCCATCCCTATTGCCGTGCTGACAACAGGTAGGCTTGGGTTTCGATGAATCAATTACAGACTTGTTCTCGTAAGTCAAAGCGCACTAAAGTAGTTGAGCAGAGATTTTGGGGTTTTGGCGGGTGTCATTGCAGAGCTGAGGGTGGGCGGGGTCAGGGGGGGCATTGACATCATTGAGGCGGGGCTTGACGTCATTGGGGCAACGGTTGGCGTCATTTGGGGCGGGGCTTGGTGTCATTTGGGGCGGGGCTTGGTGTCATTTGGGGCGGGGCTTGGTGTCATTTGGGGCGGGGCTTGGCATCATTGGGGTGGGACTTGATGTCATTTGGGTGGGGGTCACAATGTCACCAGTGGGGGGGGGGGGCAAGGGGGTGGGATGACGATGTGAGAGCCCTGCAAAGAGGGAGAAAGTGGGGCCCCAAACGTTTAGGTTCGCCTCTGCGTACACCGCCCCGCGTCTTAACGGTTTGGCCGAGAGAACCAGACCTTCAAGAATGCAACGCGGAAGCAGTCTGACAGACCGCTGTGCCAACGGTTGGCCAATTGTTTTGTTGCCGCCCAATTCGACCCCCACCACACCGCCACGGGGGGGGGGGGGGGGGGGGGGGGGTGGCCATAGCTGCTGAACAGCTCACGATCCGTCGCCTCAGGATCCATTTAGGATCTCGTGTTCCCTAACTTGGTGGGGTTGGGGCCTCCCAGAGATGTCAACGACTGCGCCGCAAAGGAGCAACTGTCGCTCCGGTGGGTGGGTGGAAGGGGAGACAGTTTTGGTTTGTAATTTGATCTCGGAGCCGCCTTGCTTGGCCGGACGCAGTGTCCCATGTAGACAATGTTAGTGGAAGGACTGTCAAAGAGCACGTCAACCACTTGAGAGTCATGTGGGGGGTGGGGGGGGGGGTTGGCATGCAGTGATAACCCCCCAATTTGGAGCAACTGGGGTTGGCTCCCTCCTGTAAATGTTCCTGCCCAGAAGAAGCCGATGGCTCCCGAATCCACTCAACCAGCTGGGCCTGTGGAGGCCTCATGCCTTTAATCAATAAACCCCTTTGTCAACTATTGGAAGCCGAGAGTGGTCTGTCTCGGGCCACCACACTTGGCAACGTCAAGCTACTTGCCGGTCGCCACGCATTCATGAGGCCTACTCGCCGGTCGCCAGGCGTTCATGAGGCCTACTCGCCGGTCACCAGGTGTTCATGAGGCCTATTCGCATGTTCCCAGATGTTCATGAGGCCAATTCAACGGTTGCCAGGTGTTCATGAGGCGTACTCGCTTTTCGCCAGGCATTCATGAGGCCTACTCGCTTTTCGCCATGCATTCATGAGGCCTACTCGTCGGTCGCCAGGCATTCATGAGGCCTACTTGCCGGTCGCCAGGTGTTCATGAGGCCTATTCGCATGTTCCCAGATGTTCATGAGGCCAATTCAACGGTTGCCAGGTGTTCATGAGGCCTACTCGCTTTTCGCCAGGCATTCACAAGGCCAACTCGCTGGGAGTTTGGCAATGTCAGGTTGGCAAAAGTGCGAAAAATAAAAAACATTAACTCGGCACGAAAGGGGTTACAGAATTTGGGTCGGGAAAATCCAAGCCAGAGGCTCCTGAAAGCTTTCAAGTACTTTTTATTAAATAAATTATTTACTCGGTAACCATGACAACTGCCAATGTCATACCTGACTGGAATTCTTATCATGTTCACTCTATTTAATCCCGACAGCCTTGAATCTCTATTTTTAATCTTCAATTCATTCTTCACAAGAAACACCGATGAGAAAATCCTTGGCACCATTATTGTATCGCCCACAACAGAAACCCTTCTCAAAGGGAATTGGACTCAATAGTGGTCGGCATTCGATCAATCTCTATCTGCTCCGGGGGAGCCACACGATCCTGGGTTTGGGCGACTCCAGAATCTTGAGCCCCATATTTAACACTCCCCAACACTTCCCACCCCACAGCTACCGTGCCCCACCCCCTCTGCCCAACCTGGTGCGACATTGACAGAGGGTCAGTGCTGAGGGAGCACCGCACTGTCGGAGGGTCAGTGCTGAGAGAACGCCGCACTGTCGGAGGGTCAGTGCTGAGAGAGCGCCGCACTGTCGGAGGGTCCGTGTTGAGGGAGTGCCGCACTGTCGGAGGGTCAGTGCTGAGGGAGTGCCGCACTGTCGGAGGGTCAGTGCTGAGGGAGCTCCGCACTGTCGGAGGGTCCGTGTTGAGGGATCGTCGCACTGTCGGACAGTCAGTGCTAAGGGAGTGCCGCACTGTCGGAGGGTCAGTGCCGAGGGAACAGCGTGCTGTCAGAGGGTCAGTGCTTAGGGAGCACTGCATTGTCGGAGGGTCAATGCTGAGGGAGCACTGCACTGTCAGAGGGTCAGTACTGAGGGGGTGCTGCACTGTTGGAGGGTTAGTGCTGAGGGAGCACCGCACTGTTGGACGGTCAGTGCTGAGGGAGCACCGCACTGTCAGAGGGTCAGTTCTGAGGGAGGGCCGCACTGTCGGAGGGTCAGTGCTAAGGGAGCACTGCACTGTCAGAGGGTCTGTACTGAGGGAGCGTTGCACTGTCGGAGGGTCAGTGTTGATGGAGTGTCGCACTGTCGGAGGGTCAGTGCTGAGGGAGCGCCATACTGTGGGAGGGTCAGTGCTGAGGGAGCGCTGCACTGTGGGAGGGTCAGTGCTGAGGGAGCGCCGCACTGTCAGAGGGTCAGTGCTGAGGGAGCGCCGCACTGTCAGAGGGTCAGTGCTGAGGGAGCGGCGCACTGTCGGAGGGTCAGTACTGAGGGAGCGCCGCACTGTGGGAGAGTCAGTGCTGAGGGAGCGCCGCACTGTCGGAGTAGTTTTTTTCGGATGGAACATTGAACTCGATGCCATGTCTGCCGTCTCATGCGGATGCACCAGACTCACGGCCACTATCGGAAGACGACCTTGTGCAAGTGAGAGCGATGGGGATGTTCCTCCCCAGGTTCCGGGGTGATGTACCATCAATTGGACGCGAGACACAATGAAGGTCCAAATTTAGGCTTCAATCAGCTAGATGTTAGCCCGGTGGTCGACTACAGTGTAAGGCCGACCGCCGGGAACTCTGGGTACTTATACCCCACCTCGGAGGCGGGGTCTACTAGCCTCTCGACCAATTGGTGAGCAGTCACATGACTAGTCCCAGCCAATCAGCTGAGAGGCACATGATCAGCCAGAGCCAATGGGAAACCAGTGCTCTGCACCAATGGCAGTGCTCCCATTCATACCAACACACGGGGCCCACTATTCATCCTTCTACCAACATCGCTGCTCGACACTCATTCACAGGAGCATTATTAGAAAAACTACGGTGGCCCCACCTGCACCCTGCCCCAAACCCTTTGATCTGAATCCCACCTGCTTTTCAAAACCTTCAATTTCCCTGTCTATTCAAGAGCCATCATCATCTCATCACCAAGACAACTTTGTGGCTTCCCTACCCAAGCGATCTCACACCCTTGGTGATTTCTACCACTCACCCACCATCCCCACCCCCCACCGCTCCTCCTAGTTCACTGCTCACATCTCCTCCTTCACCCTCCTTCCCAGCAGAGCCATGGAATTGATGATTACTCCCATCCTGTCGTTCGAAAGTACGGTCCTATCTGATGGTTTGTGTGAGGGTTCAGGTTATACATTCGATTTACGGTTAGGGTTAGAGATTGGGGTTACGGTTAGGGTTAGAGATTGGGATTACGGTTAGGGTTAGAGATTGGGATTACGGTTAGGGTTAGAGATTGGGGTTATGGTTAGGGTTACATATTGGGATTACGGTTAGGGTTAGAGATTGGGATTACGGTTAGCGTTAGAGATTGGGGTTACGGTTAGGGTTAGAGATTGGGATTATGGTTAGGGTTAGAGATTGGGATTACGGTTAGCGTTAGAGATTGGGATTACGGTTAGCGTTAGAGATTGGGGTTATGGTTAGCGTTAGAGATTGGGATTACGGTTAGGGTTAGAGATTGGGGTTATGGTTAGGGTTAGAGATTGGGATTACGGTTAGGGGTAGAGATTGGGATTACGGTTAGGGTTAGAGATTGGGATTACGGTTAGGGTTAGATTTTGGGATTATGGTTAGCGTTAGAGATTAGGATTATGGTTAGGGTTAGAGATTGGGATTACTGGTTCTGCTTTTTTATTGGCTCAAGACTCTTGCCCACGTAGAATTTCATGCTTTCAACATTTCCTGCAGTTGACTTTTTGCCCTCCCGTCCTTGGGCCTGTTGTTCCTGGATTTAATTCCTTCGTTTTGTCTCCTACACTCAATAATATTGGCCGGAAACGGTGCCAGAGAGGCCCGGCCAACCGCGCCCACATGTTCTGGTCTTTCCCCAGACTTGTGGAGTACTGGACAGCCTTCTTCGAGGCCATGTCCAAAGTGGTGGGGGTGAGGGTGGAGCCATGCCCGATAGTGGCGGTCTTCGGGGTTTCAGACCAGCTAGATCTACTCCTGGGGAGGAGGGCGGACGCCCTTGCCTTTGCCTCCCTGATCGCCCGCCGTAGAATCCCGTTTGGCTGGCGGTCAGCAGCACCGCCCAGAGCTGCAGACTGGCTGTCCGACCTCTCGGAATCTCTCCAAATGGAGAAAATCAAATTCGCCATCCGAGGGTCGGACGACGGCTTCCACAGAACGTGGGAGCCATTCACGCAATTGTTCCGGGACCTGTTTGTGGCCAACGAACAAGAGGAAGAATAGTCGGGTGGCCAAGAATCAGGGGAAAATGGACGGGAATTGGGGTAGGGCTACGGGTTCGTTATGGGGGTTTGTTCTCATGGTTTTATGCTTATTTCTTTTTCTTGTTAATTTATTGTTTTTGTATTGGAGGGGACGGGTTACTGTTTTTCTTTGTTGTGAAAGCTTGAATAAAAATTATTCAAAAAAAAAGGAAGGACAAAGCGGCAAGCGACAGTCTGATGGCTAGCTGAGGCCCAAAACCAAACAGTAAATAAATGCCTATAAACATGTGCCTCGGCCATATTGGGGAATGTATGCCGGCTAAAGGGGGCGGCCACAGTTGTTATTATGAAGATGCTTACCTGTAAATATACATGTTAATTTTTTGCGTGTTTTTTTTCTAATAATTTGTAATTTGTTGGATATAAAATATGAAAACTCAATAAAAAACATTTCCAAAATAATATCGCCCGGGATTGTCAGAGCCGGCGTGCTGGAATCGCGCCCGGCGCGGGGGCGGAGAATGGGGCGTCGGAACCGCGATGCCTTCCCGCGATTCTCCGGCGAGCGGAGAACCAGTACCAGTCGCGCAGTCGACGCAGCGCCGGCCGGGGGCCATTGAAAGAGGCCCCGCGGCGATTCTCCGGGGACGACCGGCAGAGTTCCCGCCGGACAGCGTGGTACACGTATGGTTCCACCCAGCGTATGATCTGGCGGGGGCGGGGGGGAGGGGGGGGGGGAGCCTACTTCTTAGGCGCCGGCCCGTTGCGTGGGTCCGCCATGTCGTACGGGGCCAGCGCCCAGGCGGCCACCGCGCGCACGCGCAGAGCCACGGCTGGAGGTGCAGGGCCCCATGTCGGCAGCCGGAGCTGCGTGGAGCACTCCGGGGGCCCGCTAGACCCCTTAAAGATGGAGAACCACCCCGGACTTTCTAGAAAAAAGACCGGAGATTGGCGCCCGTTTTCTCGCAGGCGTGGGGACATAGCCCCATTATTGGAGAATCCCGCCCATTGTTCCTGAGTGTCCTTTATTTTGGGTTGGCGCTTGACAGGTTATATGTATGTGGCGGTGGGGTTTAGGGGATGGCAGTTGGGGGTTTGTGGGGGAGCATTATGTTTAGGCCTCATGGATAGCATTAGGATTAGGCCTTACGGTTAGGCTTTAGGGCTAGTCATTATGGTTAGGCCGCATGGATAGCATTAGGATTAGGCCTTACGGTTAGGCTTTAGGGCTAGGCATTATGGTTAGGCCGCATGAATAGCATTAGGATTAGGCCTTGCGGTTAGGCTTTAGGGCTAGGCATTATGGTTAGGCCGCATGAATAGCATTAGGATTAGGCCTTGCGGTTAGGCTTTAGGGATAGGCATTATGGTTAGGCCGCATGGATAGGCATTAGGATTGGGCCTTGCGGTTAGGCTTTAGGGCTAGGCATTATGGTTAGGCCGCGTGGATAGGCATTAGGATTAGGCCTTGCGGTTAGGCTTTAGGGCTAGGCATTATGGTTAGGCCGCATGGATAGCATTAGGATTAGGCCTTACGGTTAGGCTTTAGGGCTAGGCATTATGGTTAGGCCGCATGAATAGCATTAGGATTAGGCCTTGCGGTTAGGCTTTAGGGCTAGGCGTTATGGTTAGGCCGCATGGATAGGCATTAGGGTGGGCAGTAACCCTAACCCTAATGTGGTCAACTTTCAACTGTCACAGGGCAGCACGGTGGCCTAGTGGTTAGCATAACCGCCTCACGGCGCTGAGGTCCCAGGTTCGATCCCGGCTCTGGGTCACTGTCCGTGTGGAGTTTGCACATTCTCCCCGTGTCTGCGTGGGTTTCGCCCCCACAACCCAAAAATGTGCAGAGTAGGTGGATTGGCCACGCTAAATTGCCCCTTAATTGGAAAAAATAATTGGGTAATCTAAATTTAAAAAAAAAAAAAGAACTTTCAACTGTCACGTAAAATGGCCCTAGAAAGACCGCTATTTCAAGGTCTGGGCCGCTGAGGGATTATAAAAATGCAAGTCTTTTGTTCTCAAGCGATCAAGGTCTCACTCCCGCTGACCCACATCCTGATAGCTGGATGTGGCTCATCCATGAATGGGCATTTCTTCTCTCTCCGAAGATGACAGATACTTGACCGCAGTTTCCCACTCTTGGCTTACCCCAGCATTATCATGGAAAATAAACGCTCATGGTTTAGGGGGTAACATATTAGCCTGGATAGAAGATTGGCTGATTGACAGAATACAGAATGGGTCATTTTCTGATTGGTGGGATATAATGAGGGGAGCCCCGCTTGGGGGGGGGGCTGGGGCCTCAACTTTTTAAAATTTACATCGATGACTTAGATGAGGGGAGCGAAGGGACGGTCACTAAGTCAGCAGAAGGCACCAAGGTGGGTGGGACCGTATGTTGCGAAGAAGACATAAGGAGGCGACAGCCGGATATACAAGATTGAGTGAGTGGGCACAAATCTGGTGGGGAGGGGGAGGGATCTGTTTTCAAATTGGGAGGGGGTTTAGGATAGGGATGGGGAGAACCTGCTTTCTCTCAGAGAGTTCTGCACCTTTGGAAGGCGGTGGAGGCAGGCGGCTGGGTTGGGGGGGGGGGTCACTGAATATCTTTAAGGTGGAGATAACAGGTTCTTGTCGGGCGAGGGAATCGAAGGTTATCGGGGGAGGGGAGTAAACGGGGAATGTGGAATTTGAAACGCAAACCGACCGGGCCGTGACGCGGAGCCAGAACCAATGGGCCGAATGGCCTACTTCTGCTCCTGCTTCGTAGGTTTGTACGTCCGCCCCCTTCCCCCCCCCCCCCCCTACCCCCCGGCCCCCTCTCTCCACCACCCGCTCCACTCACATGCGCAACAGGGCAATCTCATTCTCCAGCACGGCCTCTCTGCCCTGCAGGATGTCCTTGACGATGCACTTCACCGCCACCAGCCCTTTCGATTGGCGGTCTTCGGCCAACATGACTTCAGAGAAGGCGCCCCTGCAGAGGGAAAGGCGGGCAGAAGAGGCAGCTTTTAATAGAGGGGGGGGGCGGGGGGAGGGGAGGGAGGGGGGTTGGTGGTTACGGCAGCGTGACGGTTTACATAGAAAAAACTGAATGGCGAAGGCCCACACAAGCCCACTTGGACTACCGTACGGTGCCAACACTGGGTAGGATTGAGCGCCAGGCGAAGGGCGGGTAGAGGCTGTTGTAACCCGCACGAGGGCTCAAGGGGCAGGGTTGACCCACGACCCCCGTGGAGCCGGCAGAATACGGGCTCCCCCGATACGGTGGGGGGGTCTTCATATGGTTCACGTGTATAAATAGAGTCGGCCAGTCAGGCACCAACCAGAGAAGACCCAGTAGGGAAATACAGGAGCTGTACATAATCGTTAACACGTTAAATAAATACGTTTGTTTTTCTCCACAACCCGCGTGGTGGTCTCCTTTCGTTGCCCCCTTACAAAAGGCTGGAATTCGCATCCTGCAATCGATGCCGGGTCAATTAATTCTAAATCTGTCAGATTGAGAGATTTTTGTTATCCAAAGGTATTAAAGGATATGGGGGAGGGGTTGGGGGGGGAAATCAGGTCACAGATCGGACAGGATCTCATTGAATGCAGGACAGGCTTGAGAGGGGCTGAATGGCCTCCTCCTGTTCCCATTCCCCCCCCCATTCCGTCTCTCTCTCTCTCTGTCTCTCTCACTCTGTGTGTCTCTCTCTCTCTCTCTCTCTGTCTCTCTCTCTCTCCTCCCTCCCTACCTCTCTCCCTCTCTCTCTGTCTCTCTCTCTACCTCCCTCTCTCTCTTCCTCCCTGTCTCTTTCTCCCTCCCTGTCTCTGTCTCTCTGACTCTGTCTCTCTCTCCCTCCCTACCTCTCTCCCTCTGTCTCTCTCTCTCTGTCTCTCTCTCTCTCTTCCTCCCTGTCTCTCTCTCCCTCCCTGTCTCTCTCCCTCCCTGTCTCTGTCTCTCTGACTCTGTCTCTCTCTCTCTCACTGTCTCTCTCCCTCCCTCTCTCTATATCTCTACCTCTCTCTATCTCCCTCTGTCTCTCTGGCTCTGTCTCTCCTTCTCCAACTCTCCCTGTTTCTCTCACTCCCTCTGTCTTTCTCTCTGTCTCTCGCTCTGTCTCCCTCGCTCTCTCCATGTGTCTCTCTATATCTCTCTCTCTTTTGCTCTCTCATTCTCTGTCCCCCTCACTCTATATCTCACTCTCTTTATCGCTCCTCTCTCTGTTCCGATCTGTCTCGCTCTGTCACTGACTTTCATTCGCTCTCACTATCTCTATCTCCACCGTTCTGTCTCTACATATCCATCCCCCTCTCTCTCTCTCTTTATCTCTCCCAGTCTCTGTCTCTCTATCTTTCTGTGCCTCTCTATATTTCTACCCCTCTCTACCTCTCTAATAATAATCTTTATTGTCACAAGTAGGCTTACATTAACGCTGCAATGAAGTTACAGTGAAAATCCCCCAGTCGCCTTATTCCATCGCCTGTTCGGGTACACTGAGGGAGAATTCAGAATGTCCAATTCACGTAACAAGCACGTCTTTCGGGACTTGTGGGAGGAAACCGGAGCACCCGGAGGAAACCCACGCAGACACGGGGAGGACGTGCAGACTCCGCACAGACAGTGACCCAAGCCGGGAATCGAACCTGGGACCCTGGTGCTGTGAAGCAACAGTGCTAACCACTGTGCTACCGTGCTCTCTGTATATCTCTACTCCTCTCTATCCCTCTCTGTCTTTCTATATCTCTACCTCTCTCTATATCTCTACCTCTCTCTATCTCTCTCTGTCTTTCTATATCTCTACCTCTCTCTATATATCTCTACCTCTCTCTATCTCTCTCTGTCTATCTCTCTGTCTTTCTATATCTCTACCTCTCTCTATATCTCTACCTCTCTCCATCTCTCTCTGTCTTTCTATGTCTCTACCTCTCTCTATACCTCTACCTCTCTCTATCTCTCTCTGTCTTTCTATATCTCTACCTCTCTCTCTATATCTCTACCTCTCTCTATCTCTCTCTGTCTTTCTATATCTCTACCTCTCTCTCTATATCTCTACCTCTCTCTATCTCTCTCTGTCTTTCTATATCTCTACCTCTCTCTATCTCTCTCTGTCTTTCTATATCTCTCTGTCTTTCTATATCTCTACCTCTCTCTATCTCTCTCTGTCTTTCTATATCTCTACCTCTCTCTATCTCTCTCTGTCTTTCTATATCTCTCTGTCTTTCTATATCTCTACCTCTCTCTATCTCTCTCTGTCTTTCTATATCTCTACCTCTCTCTCTATATCTCTACCTCTCTCTATCTCTCTCTGTCTTTCTATATCTCTACCTCTCTCTATCTCTCTCTGTCTTTCTATATCTCTCTGTCTTTCTATATCTCTACCTCTCTCTATCTCTCTCTGTCTTTCTATATCTCTACCTCTCTCTATCTCTCTCTGTCTTTCTATATCTCTCTGTCTTTCTATATCTCTACCTCTCTCTATCTCTCTCTGTCTTTCTATATCTCTACCTCTCTCTCTATATCTCTACCTCTCTCTATCTCTCTCTGTCTTTCTATATCTCTACCTCTCTCTATCTCTCTACCTCTCTCTATCTCTCTCTGTTTATCTCTCTCACAGTCTCTCTGTCTGTCTATCCCAGCGCGGTTCCAGTTAGAGTCTGTGATTCCCCACTCTGCCAGCCTGATCTGATAGAGAGCGCTGGAACACTGCAGGGTAACAACCCTCTCACACTCTCTGAATACTAATCACACTGCTGCAACATGTTAATGATCACCCACACAAGCTATTCTGGAGGCTTCTTTCTCCAAAGTAAAACAACTCGTCTGTCCTCCTCCTCAAAACCCGGGGCAACCTGACCTGCAAGACAATTTTCCAATTCCCACTCTCATCATCGCTGTTCAGACTTTGGTATGGCACCAACTATTGTCTCTCTGTCTCTCTCTCTCTTCTGGGGCGAAATTCTCCGACCCCCCTCAGGGTCGGAGAATCGCCCGGGGCCGGCGAAAATCCCGCCCCCGCCGTGGCAGAAATTCTCCGCCACCCGGGAATTGGCGGGGGAGGGCGGGAATCACGCCCCGCCGATCGGCGAGCCCCCTGCGGCGATTCTCCGGCCCGCGATGGGCCGAAGTCCCGCCGCCGTGGTTCGAACCACCTCTGGTGGCGGCGGGATCGGCGGCGCCAGCCACCGTGGCCAGGCCCGCGATCGGGGCCCACCGATCGGCCGGCGGGCCAGTGCCGTGGGGGGCACTCTTTTTTTCTTCCGCCGCCGCCACGGCCTCCACCATGGCGGAGGCGGAAGAGAATCCCCCCAGCGCGCATGCGCCGGTGGTGACGTCAGCGGCAGCATGCGCGAACCGGTGAAGGCCTTTCGGCCAGCCCCGGTGCCGGGCGTCAAAGGCCTTGGGGGCCGGTTTGGGCGCCAGTCGGTGTGGTGTCAACCACTCCGGCGTGGGCCTAGCCCCTCAATGTGAGGGCTTGGCCCCTAAATTCCGCACCTTCGGGGAGGCCCGACGTCAGAGTGGTTGGCGCCACTCCGCTACGCCGGGACCCCCCGCCCCGCCGGGTAGGGGAGAATCCCGCCCCCTGTCACTCCCTGTTTTTGTCTCTGTCCCTCACTCTCGCTGTCATTCCGTCTCTCTCTGCCTTTGCCTCTCTCTCTGACTCGCTGTCTCTCTCTCGCTTTCGCTTTTTTAATATAAATTTAGAGTACCCAATCTATTTTTCCCAATTAAGAGGCCAATCCACCTACCCTGCACATCATTGGGTTGTGGGGGCGAAACCCATGCAGACACGGGGAGAATGTGCAAACTCCACAACGGACAGTGACCCAGAGTCGGGATCGAACCTGGACATTGGCGCCGTGAGGCAGCAGTGCTAACCACTGCACTACCTTGCTGCCCTTTCCCTCGCTTTCTCTCTGACTCCCTCTCTCTATCCCTGTCTCTCTCTGTCACGCTCTGTGTGTCTCTTTCTGTCTTTGTCGCTCTTTCTCACTGTCTCTCTCTCTGTCTCTCCATCCCTGTCTCTCTCTCTCTGTCTGTCTCTCTCTCGCTCTCTTTTCGCCGTCTCACTCTCTCTCTCCATTTTCACCTCTCCTTCTCTCTTTGTCTCTCTGTCTCTGTTTATCTCTCTCCCACCCTCTATCTCTCTGCCTCGATCTCCTTTTCTGCGCCTCACTCTTTTGCTCTCTCTCTATCTCTTTCAGGTTCTCATTTATCTTATAGAATTTACAGTGCAGAAGGAGGCCATTCGGCCCATCGAGTCTGCACCGGCTCTTGGAAAGAGCACACTACCCAAATTCAACACCTCCCCTATCCCAATAACCCAGTAACCCCACCCAACACTAAGGGCAATTTTGGACACTAAGGGTAATTTATCATGGCCAATCCACCTAACCTGCACATCTTTGGACTGTGGGAGGAAACCGGAGCACCCGGAGGAAACCCACGCACACACGGGGAGGATGTGCAGACTCCGCACAGACAGTGACCCAAGCCGGAATCGAACCTGGGACCCTGGAGCTGTGAAGCCATTGTGCTATCCACAATGCTACCGTGCTGCCTTTACAATCGCACTTCAACACCGCCCCCTCTCTCTATTTGCCACTCTGTCCTTTGGTCTCTGTCTCTCTCTGTTTCCATGTTTCTCTCTCTGTCTCTCACCCCTCTCACTCTCTGACCACCTCTTTCGCTCTCTCTGAAGAAGGTTCACACCACCCCGGAAGGTTGACTCTGTCTCTGCAGAGACTTTCTGCGTTTATTTCAAATTGACTATTCTCCTTTTATTTCTTCACTGTCTCTCTCACTTTATCTGTCTCTCATAGAATCATAGATTTTACAGTGCAGAAGGAGGCCATTCGGCCCATCGGGCCTACACCGGCCCTTGGCCTCCACCCTATCCCGTAAACCCACCTATCCTTTTTTGGACACTAAGGGCAATTTATCATGGTCAATCCACCCAACCTGCACGTCTTTGGACTGTGGGAGGAAACCGGAGCACACGGAGGAAACCCACGCAGACACGGGGAGAACATGCAGACTCCGTGTCACTGACCCTATAACATAACCCAGGGGTGTCCTCCCTATCTCTTTTCCTCTCTCGGTCTCCCTCTCTCACTCACACTCTCAGTTTCTGCTTTACTCTCTCTGTCTTTCTCTGTCTCTGTCTCTCTCTCTCTGTGTCACTCTCTCTGTTTCTCTCTCTGGCTCCCCCTCTCTCCCTGTCTCTTTTTATCTCTCTCTCTTTGAGTCTTTCTATCTCTCTCTCTTTCTGTCTCTCCCTCTCTCTCTTTCTGTCTCTGTCTCTCACTCTCTCTGGCTGACTGTCTCTCTCTGTCTCTCTCTTGCTCTCCCTGTCTGCCTCTTTCTCTCTCTCTCTCTCTTGATCTGTGTGTGTGTGTGTGTGTCCCTCTCTCTCTCTCTGCTCTCTTTTTCTCTCTTTCTATGCCTCCCTCTCTCTCTCTTTCCCTCTCTCTTGTCTTTGGGGATATTTTAACAATGTACAATTGGGGGGGGCGTTAAATATCCACATTGTGGGTCCGAGAAGATCTGATGAACATTGAACATAGAACATTACAGCTCAGTACAGGCCCTTCGGCCCTCGATGTTGCGCCGACCTGTGAAACCCCTCTAAAGCCCATCTACACGAGTCCCTTATCGTCCATATGTCTATCCAATGACCATTTGAATGCGTTTAGTGTTGGCGAGTCCACTACTGTTGCAGGCAGGGCATTCCACGCCCTTACTACTCTCTGAGTAAAGAACCTACCTCTGACACTGTCCTATATCTATCTCCCCTCAATTTAAAGCTATGTCCCCTCGTGCTGGA
Source organism: Scyliorhinus canicula (assembly GCF_902713615.1). Taxonomy (NCBI): domain Eukaryota; kingdom Metazoa; phylum Chordata; class Chondrichthyes; order Carcharhiniformes; family Scyliorhinidae; genus Scyliorhinus; species Scyliorhinus canicula. Next base: position 4,824,025 of record NC_052166.1, read on the forward strand.
CATCACCATCCGAGGAAACAGGCTCTCAATGTCCACCCTATCTAATCCTCTGATCATCTTGTATGCCTCAATTAAGTCACCTCTTAACCTTCTTCTCTCTCACGAAAACAGCCTCAAGTCCCTCAGCCTTTCCTCGTAAGATCTTCCCTCCATACCAGGCAACATCCTGGTAAATCTCCTGTGCACCCTTTCCAATGCTTCCACACCCTTCCTATAATGAGGCGACCAGAACTGCACGCAATCCTCCAAATGCAGCCGCACCAGAGTTTTGTACAACTGCAACATGACCTCATGGCTCCGAAACTCAATTCCTCTACCAATAAAAGCTAACACACCGTACGACTTCTTAACAACCCTCTCAACCTGGGTGGCAACTTTCAGGGATCTATGGACATGGACACCGAGATCTCTCTCCTCGTCAAGAATCTTACCATTAGCCCTGTACTCTGTCTTCCTGTTATTTCTTCCAAAATGAATCATCTCACACTTTTCTGCATTAAACTCCATTTGCCACCTGTCAGCCCAGCTCTGCAGCTTATCTATGTCCCTCTGTAACTTGTAACATCCTTCTGCACTGTCCACAACTCCACCGACTTTAGTGTCATCTGCAAATTTACTCACCCATCCTTCTACGCCCTCCTCCAGGTCATTTATAAAAATGACAAACAGCAACGGCCCCAAAACAGATCCTTGTGGCACACCACTAGTAACTGGACACCAGTCTGAACATTTCCCATCAACCACCACCTTGTCTTCTATCAACTAGCCAATTTCTGATCCAAACTGCTAAATCACCCTGAATCCCATGCCTCTATATTTTCTGCAATAGCCTACCGCGGGGAACCTTATCAAACGCTTTACTGAAATCCATATACACCACATCAACTGCTTTACCCTCATCCACCTGTTAGGTCACCTTCTCGAAGAACTCAATAAGGTTTGTGAGGCACGACCTACCCTTCACAAAACCATGTTGACTATCTCTAATCAAATTATTCCTTTCCAGATGATTATACATCCTATCTCTTATAAACCTTTCCAAGACTTTTCCCACAACAGAAGTAAGGCTCACTGGTCTATAGTTACTGGGGTTATCTCTACTCCCCTTCTTGAACAAGGGGACAACATGTGCTATCTTCCAGTCTTCTGGCACGATTCCTGTAGACAAAGATGACTTAAAGATCAAAGCCAAAGGCTCTAGCTTCCCAAAGAATCCTAGGATAAATCCCATCCGACCCAGGGGACTTATCTATTTTCACATTTTCTAGAATCGCTAACACCTCCTCCTTATGAACCTCAAGCCCTTTTAGTCTAGTAGCCTGTATCTCAGTATTCTCCTCATCAACTTTGTCTTTTTCCTGTGTGAATACAGACGAAAAATACTCATTTAGCACCTCTCCTATCTCCTCGGACTCTACGCACAACTTCCCACTACTGTCCTTGACTGGCCCTACTCTTACCCTAGTCATTCTTTTATTCCTGGCATACCTATAGAAAGCTTTAGGGTTATCCTTGATCCTACCTGCCAAAGACTTCTCATGTCCTCGCCTGGCTCTTCTTAGCTCCCTCTTTAGAGCCTTCCTAGCTAACTTGTAACTCTCAAGCGCCCTAACTGAACCATCACGTCTCATCTTTACATAAGCCTCCTTCTTCCTCTTGACAAGTGTTTCAACTGCTTTAGTAAACCATGGTTCTCCTCGCTCGACCACTTCCTCCCCGCCTAACAGGTACATACTTATCAAGGGTGGTCCTTGGGTGCAGAACACCCCCCCCCCCCCTTCTCTTCCCAGTTTCTCAAATCTCCTGCCTTCTCCCCACAACACATCCCCACATCGTGGAGTAGGTTCTACAGATGGCTGGCTGGAGGGATTGAATGTTGAAGGTGGTGGACAGGGTTGATCAAGCAGGGTAGCTTTGTCCTGAGTGTTGTGCAATACTGGACCCGATCAGCAGGAGGCATCAGAGAGCAGCCAGCATGGCGGGAAATTCAAATGGTGTCAGGCGCACATTCACCTTCCCCCGGGCCCACCCCAAAAAGTTCCCATTACCCCTCCCCCCCAACCCCTTTCTTCACCTCAACTCCATTATCCCCTCCCCCTCATCCCTTTCCCCAACCCCTACCTTCACCTCGGTCCCCCTTTCCTCCTCCCCTCCCCCTCTCCCCAACCCTGATCTTCACTTCGTCCCCTTCCCCATCACCCTCAACTCAAACCCGATCTTCACCTCAACCCCCCTTCCCCCTCCCCTTCCCCCTCACCCCTCCACCTCAATTCAACCCCCATCTTCACCTCAACCCCCCACTTCCCCCTCCCCTCCCTCCTCTCCCCAACACCTTTCTTCACCTCGTCTCCCTCACCCCTCTCCCCAACCCAATCTTCACCTCAATCCCCCCACTTCCCCCTCCCCTCCCTCATCTCCCCAACCCGATCTTCACCTTGGTCCCCCTTCCCCCTCCCCCCCCGCCCCGCTCTCCAACTCCTATCTTCACCTCAATCCCCCCTTACCGCCCCCTCCCCCCTCTCTCCAACACCTATCTCCACCTCGAGCCCCCTTACCCCCTCCCCCCTCTCTCCAACACCTATCTCCACCTCGAGCCCCCTTACCCCCTCCCCCCTCTCTCCAACACCTATCTCCACCTCGAGCCCCCTTACCCCCTCCCCCCTCTCTCCAACACCTATCTCCACCTCGAGCCCCCTTACCCCCCCCCCCCTCTCTCCAACACCTATCTCCACCTCGAGCCCCCTTACCCCCTCCCCCCCTCTCTCCAACAGCTATCTCCACCTCGAGCCCCCTTACCCCCCTCCCCCTTCTCTCCAACTATCTCCACCTCGAGCCCCCTTATCCCCTCCCCCTCTCTCCAACACCTATCTCCATCTCGAGCCCCCTTACCCCCTCCCCCCTCTCTCCAACACCTATCTCCACCTCGAGTCCCCTTACCCCCTCCCCCTTCTCTCCAACTATCTCCACCTCGAGCCCCCTTATCCCCTCTGCCCACTCTCCAATTCTTATCTTCACCTCGGTCCCCCTTACCCCCTCCCCCCTCTCTCCAATTCCTATCTTCACCTCGGCCCCCCCTTTCCTCCTCCCCTTCCCCCTCTCCCCAACCCTGATCTTCACCTCGTCCCCCTTTCCCCCTCACCCCTCCCCCTCACCTCAACACCGATCTTCACCTCTTCCCCCTCCACTTCCCCCTCTCCCCAACCCCTTTCTTCACCTCGTCCTCCCTTACCCCCTCCACTCCCCCCTCACCCCTTCCCTCCCTCCACGACCCTGATCTCGTCCCACCTCAGCCCCCCTCTCCCCAACCCCTATCTTCGCCTCATCCCACTTTCCCCCCTCCCCTCACCCCTCCCCACTCTCCCCAACCCGTATCTTCATCTCGATTCCCCTCCCTCTCTCATCCATGCGCCCCGCCCCCTCCACCCCCTCGCACCCCCCCCCCTCCCTCCCCCAAACCCCCCCTCCAAGGGGCAGGAACACTCACGCGCCCAACTGTTCCTTAATGACATAAACGGCGGAGATATCCTCTGTTTTTTTGATCCATCCCTCTTCCAGAGGCATCTTGTGGACAACGTTCCTGGGATTTTCCCTGAGACGGAAAGGAAAAAAATTATTTGGGAACATTTGCAGACGGAAAGTTTATCCGTGGGTGAAACATTCACCTCTCCAACCACTCGAGGGACAATGTGGTTGTAAAACTGTCAAAGCGGAGAGTGTGTGTGTTTGTGAGTGTGTAAGTGTTTGTGAGAGTGCGTAAGTGAGTTTGTGAGTGTGTGAGTGTATGAGTGTGTGTATGTATGTGTGTTTGTGAGTGTGTGTATTTGAGTGAGTTTGTGAGCGAGTGTCTGTGTTTGTGAATGTGTGCATTTGTGTGTGTGTTTGCGAGTGTGTTTGTGAGTGTGTGTTTGTGAGGGTATGTGTGTGTGTGTTAGTGAGGGTGTGTGTGTTTGTGAGTGTGTGTTTGTGAGTGTGTGTTTGTAAGTGTGCGTTTGTGAGTGTGTGCGTTTGTGAGTGTGTGTTTGTGAGTGTGTGCTTGTCAGTGAGTGTGTGCGTTTGTGTGTGTGCTTGAGTGAGTGTGTGCACGTTTGTGAGCGTGTGTGGTGTTTGTGAGTGTATCTATTTGTGAGTGTGTGTTTGTGAGTGAGTGTCTGCCTTTGCGAGTGTGTGTGTGCGTTTGTGAGTTAGGGTCAGTGCTGAGGGAAAGCCACACTGTCGGAAGGTCAGTGCTAGGGGAGTGCTGCACTGTCGGAGGGTCAGTGCTGAGGGAGCACCGCACTGTCGGAGGGTCAGTGCTGAGGGAGTGCTGCACTGTCGGAGGGTCAGTGCTGAGGGAGCGCCGCACTATGGGAGGGTCAGTGCTGGGGGAGCGCCGCACTGTCGGAGGGTCAGTGCTGAGGGAGCGCCGCACTGTCGGAGGGTCAGTGCTGAGGGAGCGCCGCACTGTCGGAGGGTCAGTGCTGGGAGAGTGCTGCACTGTCGGAGGGTCAGTGCTGAGGGAGCGCCACACTATGGGAGGGTCAGTGCTGGGGGAGCGCCACACTGTCGGAGGGTCAGTGCTGAGGGAGCGCCGCACTGTCAGAGGGTCAGTGCTGAGGGAGCGCCGCACTGTCAGAGGGTCAGTGCTGAGGGAGCGCCGCACTGTAGGAGGGTCAGTGCTGAGGGAGTGCTGCACTGTCGGAGGGTCAGTGCTGAGGGAGCGCCGCACTGTCAGAGGGCCAGTGCTGAGGGAGCGCCACACTGTCGGAGGGTCAGTGCTGAGGGAGCCCCGCACTGTCAGAGGGCCAGTGCTGAGGGAGCGCCACACTGTCGGAGGGTCAGTGCTGAGGGAGCATTGCACTGTCGGAGGGTCAGTACTGAGGGAGCATTGCACTGTTGGAAGGTCATTACTGAGGGAGTGCCGCACTGTCGGAGGGTCAGTGCTGAGGGAGTGCCGCACTGTCGGTGGTTCAGTGCTGAGGGAGCGCCGCACTGTCGGAGGGTCAGTGCTGAGGGAGCGCCGCACTGTGGGAGGGTCAGTGCTGAGGGAGCGCCGCACTGTCGGAGGGTCAGTGCTGAGGGAGCGCCGCACTGTGGGAGGGTCAGTGCTGAGGGAGCGCCGCACTGTCGGAGGGTCAGTGCTGAGGGAGCGCCGCCCTGTCGGAGGGTCAGTACTGAGGGAGCGCCGTACTGTCGGAGGGTCAGTGCTGTGGGAGCGCCGCACTGTCGGAGGGTCAGTGCTGAGGGAGCGCCCCACTGTCGGAGGGTCAGTGCTGAGGAAGCGCGGCACTGTCGGAGGGTCAGTACTGAGGGAGTGCCGCACTGTCGGAGGGTCAGTGCTGAGGGAGCGCTGCACTGTCGGAGGGTCAGTGCTGAGGGAGTGCCGCACTGTCGGAGGGTCAGTGCTGAGGGAGCGCCGCACTGTCGGAGGGTCAGTGCTGAGGGAGCGCCGCACTGTCAGAGGGTCAGTGCTGAGGGAGCACCGCACTGTCGGAGGGTCAGTGCTGAGGGAGCACCGCACTGTCGGAGGGTCAGTGCTGAGGGAGCACCGCACTGTCGGAGGGTCAGTGCTGAGGGAGCGCCGCCCACACACACGCAGCCTCAGTGCCCACGAGCTGCCAGTCAGCCTCTAACCCCAAACCCACGCCCCCGCACCCGGTGAATGTCGCACTTCATCACCACCCACCCCCTATGTTTCCCCTCCCACACATACATACACCCCCCCCCCCCCCCCCCCCCCCACAGAGTCGAATGGCCCAGCCATCCTCGCATTCCCACACCTGGTACAAACATTCCGTGCCCACAGAAGGCGCACGGGGGCTGGAGTGCTGGTCGGAGGAGGATAAAGAAATGCAAAAGGCGATTGAGGCTTTTGGAGGGTGGGGGTGGGGGGGGGATGGGGACGGAGAGGGTCATGGCCAGGATTCGGAGGGGGGGGGTGAAAGGGGGTGGGAAAGATGAGAGGAGTTGGGCAAGGTATGTGACAGAGTGGCGATGCAGAGCGAGATGCCCTCATCAAGACCTGTTTTCAAAAATCTTCCCTCAGAAGCGGTCCAGAAGGAATGTCGAGAGGCTGAGACGGCCGGTGGGGGGTATCAATGGACAATCGACCGAACCACCCAAGAATTACATTCCTTACCTTCCCAAAAGCCAGTTATCTCTTCCTGCCTGTCTCTCTCTCCCTCACACGCACACTCTCTCTCTCTTCCACGTTCTCTTCACACACTGGTTCTCTCTCTCTCCCCCACTCTCTCTCTTTTACACACACTCTCTCTCTCTCGCTCCGACAATGTCTCTCTCCTCCCACACACACACACACTCTCTCGCTCCTACAATGTCTCTCTCTCTCCTCCCAAACACTCGCTCTCTCCCACAATCTCTCTCTCCTCCCACATACACACATTCGCTCACCCCTACTCTCTATTTCCCACACTCTCTCTCCCTCCCACACTCTCTCCCTCCCACTCTCTCTCCCTCCCACACTCTCTTTCTCCCACTCTCTCTCCCTCCCACACTCTCTCCCTCCTACTCTCTCTCTCTCCCTCCCACACTCTCTCCCTCCCACTCTCTCTCCCTCCCACACTCTCTCCCTCCTACTCTCTCTCCCTCCCACACTCTCTCCCTCTCACACTCTCTCCATTCCCACACTCTCTCTCTCCCTCCCACTCTCTCTCCCTCCCACACTCTCTCTCTCCCTCTCACACTCTCTCCATTCCCACACTCTCTCTCTCCCTCCCACTCTCTCTCCCTCCCACACTCTCTCTCTCTCCCTCTCACACTCTCTCCATTCCCACACTCTCTCTCTCCCTCCCACTCTCTCTCTCTCCCACTCTCTCTCCCTCCCACACTCTCTCCCTCCCACATTCTCTCTCTCTCCCACACTCTCTCCCTCCCACACCCTCCCCCACTCTTTCTCTCCCTCCCACACTCTCTCTCCCTCCCACACTCTCTCCCTCCCACACTCTCTCTCTCCCTCCCACTCTCTCTCTCTCCCTCCCACACACTCTCTCTCTCCCTCCCACACTCTCTCCCTCCCACACTCTCTCTCCCTCCCACACTCTCTCCCTCCCACTCTCTCTCTCTCCCTCCCACACTCTCTCTCTCCCTCCCACTCTCTCCCTCCCACTCTCTCTCCCTCCCACACTCTCTCCCTCCCACACTCTCTCTCTCCCTCCCACACTCTCTCTCTCCCTCCCACACTCTCTCTCTCCTTCCCACTCTCTCTCTCCCTCCCACACTCTCTCTCTCCCTCCCACTCTCTCTCTCTCTCCCTCCCACACTCTCTCTCTCCCTCCCACACTTTCTCTCTCCCCCTCCCACACTCTCTCTCCCTCCCACACTCTCTCTCTCCCTCCCACTCTCTCTCTCTCCCTCCCACACTCTCTCTCTCCCCCTCCCACACTCTCTCTCCCTCCCACACTCTCTCCCTCCCACTCCCACACTCTCTCTCTCCCCCTCCCACACTCTCTCTCCCTCCCACACTCTCTCTCCCTCCCATACTCTCTCTCTCCCTCCCACACTCTCTCTCCCTCCCACACTCTCTCCCTCCCACTCCCACACTCTCTCTCTCCCCCTCCCACTCTCTCTCCCTCCCACACTCTCTCCCTCCCACTCTCTCTCTCCCTCCCACACTCTCTCTCTCTCCATTCTCCCTCTCACACTCTCTCTCTCTCCCCTCCCACACTCTCTCTCCCTCCCACACTCTCTCCCTCCCACTCTCTCTCCCTCCCACACTCTCTCTCTCCCTCCCTCCCACACTCTCTCTCCCTCCCACACTCTCTCTCTCCCTCCCACTCTCTCTCCCTCCCTCCCACACTCTCTCGCTCCCCCTCCCACACTCTCAGGGGCAGCACGGTAGCATGGTGGTTAGCATCAATGCTTCACAGCTCCAGGGTCCCAGGTTCGATTCCCGGCTGGGTCACTGTCTGTGTGGAGTCTGCACGTCCTCCCCGTGTGTGCGTGGGTTTCCTCTGGGTGCTCCGGTTTCCTCCCACAGTCCAAAGATGTGCGGGTTAGGTGGATTGGCCATGCTAAATTGCCCGTAGTGTCCTAATAAAAGTAAGGTTAAGGGGGTGGGGGGGTTGTTGGGTTACGGGTATAGGGTGGATATGTGGGTTTGAGTAGGGTGATCATGGCTCGGCACAACATTGAGGGCCGAAGGACCTGTTCTGTGCTGTACTGTTCTATGTTCTATGTTCTCTCTCTCCCCCTCCCCCACTCTCTCTCTCCCCCTCCCACACTCTCTCTCTCTCCCCCCTCCCACACTCTCTCTCTCCCTCCCACACTCTCTCTCCCCCCTCCCACACTCTCTCTCTCCCCCCTCCCACACTCTCTCTCTCCCTCCCACACTCTCTCTCTCCCCCTCCCACACTCTCTCTCTCTCCCTCACACACCCTCCCACTCTCTGTCTCCCTCCCACTCTCTCTCCCTCCCTCCCACACTCTCTCCCTCCCTCCCACACTCTCTGTCCCACATTCTATCTCTTCCCACACTCCCACTCTCTCTCCCACAATATTTCTCTTTCGCTGTGCATCAGTGCTCTCTTCGCTCTTCTATTTCAAAATATATCCCCCCTTCCCCAGTCCCCCTCCCCCAGTCCCCTCCAGCTAGTTGTCTCCCCTCTGACTCTCTCTCTCTCTCTCTCTCCCTCTGTTGCTCTTAAAGGGACACTCCCCAGTTTCTCAACACAACCTTTCCCCTCCATCTTCCCCTCCTCTCCCACTCACCCTGGGGGTTTTATCTCTCTGTCTTTCTGTTTTACACTCCCTCTCTCTCTCCTTTACTTTCTCTCTCTATCTGTCTTGCTCACTCTCTTCCCAACCCTCTCTGTGCCATTTACTTTCTCCCTCCTTTTCTCCATCTTCCTAGCTCGCTCGTTCTCTCGCTCTTGCGCTCGTTCTCAATCTCTCTCATTCACTTTCTCTATCTTTCTCTCTCACCCTTTCTCTTTGTCCCTCCTTTCTCTCCCCTCCCCCTCTCTTTTTCTCGTTTTCTTTCTCACGCTTTCTTTCTCCATCTCTTTTTCTCCTTCTCTTTCTGTCTCTCTGATGTGGAGATGCCGGCGTTGGACTGTGGTTGAGCACAGTCAGAAGTCTGACAACACCAGGTTAAAGTCCAACAGGTTTGTTTCAAATCACTAGCTTTCGGAGCACTGCTCCGTCCTCAGGTGAATGCCTCTCGTTCTCTTTCTCGCTCTCCCTTTGTCTGTCTCTCTTTCTCTGCCTCTCTCTTTTTTGTCTCTCACTCCCTCTCACCCTGACTATTCTATATTTCTAACAATGTTCAACAAACTGAGGTTAGGGGCAGCAGGGGTACCGGGGGATGAGGGGGCGGGGGGGGGGCGGTTATGAACCTTGGGTCTGTTCCTGCACACACAACCTCTCTCTCCCTCCTTCCCATCCCACACTTCCACACACAAAGAATAAGGTGGGGGTAATGATACCATGTACAGACTCTGGTCAGATTCCCGTCTGGAGTAATTGTCCTCAATTTCGGGCCCGGATTCATTGACTCTCTAATTGCACAGATGGGAGAGTAGCTGTGTTAAGATGTGGGCTTGGGGTCACTGAGAGACTAATTGCACAGATGGGAGTAACTGCGTTTAGGACTGGGCCCAGGATCACTGAGAGACTAATTGCACAGATGGGAGTAACTGCGTTTAGGACTGGGCCCAGGGTCACTGAGAGACTAATTGCACAGATTGGAGTAACTGCGTTTAGGACTGGGCCCAGGGTCACTGAGAGACTAATTGCACAGATTGGAGTAACTGCGTTTAGGACGGGGCCCAGGGTCACTGAGAGACTAATTGCACAGATGGGAGTAACTGCGTTTAGGACGGGGCCCAGGGTCACTGATTGGGAAAAAGGGAATAACTATGTTCGGGACGTCCTCCCCGTGTGTGCGTGGGTTTCCTCCGGGTGCTCCAGTTTCCTCCCACAGTCCAAAGATGTGCGGGTTAGGTGGATTGGCCATGCTAAATTGCCCGTAGTGTCCTAAAAAGTAAGGTTAAGGGGGGGGTTGTTGGGTTACGGGTATAGGGTGGATACGTGGGTTTGAGTAGGGTGATCATTGCTCGGCACAACATCGAGGGCCGAAGGGCCTGTTCTGTGCTGTACTGTTCTGTGTTCTGTGACTGGGCCGGAGTCACCGAGAGATGTATTGCATAGACGGGAGTAACTGCGCTCAGGATCGAGGTCACTGAGAGACTAATTGGGTAAATTGGAGTAGCTATGTTCAGGACCGGGCCCAGGGTCACTGAGAGACTAATTGCACAGACAGGAGTAAGTTCGTTCAGGACCGAGCCCAGGGTCACTGAGAGACTAATTGCACAGACGGGAGTAACTGCCTTCAGGACCGGGCCCAGGGTCACTGAGAGACTAATTGCACAGACAGGAGTAAGTTTGTTCAGGACCGGGCCCAGGGTCACTGAGAGACTAATTGCACAGACAGGAGTAAGTTCGTTCAGGACCAGGCCCAGGGTCACCGAGAGACTAATTGCACAGACGGGAGTAACTGTGTTCAGCTCTGGCCCCAGGATCACTGAGAGACTAATTGCACAGATTGGAGTAACTGCGTTTAGGACTGGGCTCAGGGTCACTGAGAGACTAATTGCACAGACGGGAGTAACTGCGTTCAGCTCTGGCCCCAGGATCACTGAGAGACTAATTGCACAGATTGGAGTAACTGCGTTTAGGACTGGGCCCAGGGTCACTGAGAGACTAATTGCACAGATGGGAGTAACTCCCTTCAGGGCGGGGCTCAGGATCACTGATTGGGAAAACGGGAATAACTATGTTCGGGACTGGGCCCGGAGTCACCGAGAGATGTATTGCATAAATGGGAGTAACTGCACTCAGGACCGAGGTCACTGAGAGACTAATTGCACAGACAGGAGTAAGTTCGTTCAGGACAGGGCTCAGGGTCACTGAGAGACTAATTGCACAGACAAGAGTAACTGCCTTCAGGATAGGGCTCAGGGTCACTGAGAGACTAATTGCACAGACAGGAATAATTTTGTTCAGGACCGAGCCCAGGGTCACTGAGAGACTAATTGCACAGACAGGAGTAAGTTTGTTCAGGACCGAGTCCAGGGTCACTGAGAGACTAATTGCACAGACAGGAATAATTTTGTTCAGGACCGAGCCCAGGGTCACTGAGAGACTAATTGCACAGACAGGAGTAAGTTTGTTCAGGACCGAGTCCAGGGTCACTGAGAGACTAATTGCACAGACAGGAGTAAGTTCGTTCAGGACCGAGCCCAGGGTCACTGAGAGACTAATTGCACAGACAGGAGTAACTGTATTCAGGACCGAGCCCAGGGTCACTGAGAGACTAATTGCACAGATGGGAGTAACTGCCTTCAGGACAGGGCTCAGGGTCACTGATTGGGAAAACGGGAGTGGCTATGTTCAGTTCAGGGCCCCACACCTCAAGAAAGGTACACTGAGATTGATAGATTTTTGTTGGGTACGCAAATAAATAGGAATCAAGACAGCTGGATTGGGTTAAGATACAGATCTACTGGGCTGCACGGTGGTGCAGGGGTTAGCACTGCTGCCTCACGGTGTCGAGGGCCCGGGTTCGATTCTGGACCCGGTTACTGTCCGTGTGGAGTTTGCACATTCTCCCCGTGTCTGCGTGGGTTTCACCCCACAACCCAAAGATGTGCAGGGCAGGCGGATTGGCCAGGCTAAATTGCCCCTTAATTGGAAAAGAAAATGACTTTGGTACTCTAAATTTATTGTTAAAAATGATACAGAACTGCCGTAATCTGAGTAAATGGAGTAACAGGCTCGAGGGGGGCTGAATGGGCCTCCTCCTGCTCCTGTGTAGGCTAGAGAGGGGCTGAATGGGCCTCCTCCTGTTCCTGTGTAACAGGCTCGAGAGGGGCTGAATAGGCCTCCTCCTGTTCCTGTGTAACAGGCTCTAGAGG
>NC_052166.1:4840932-4858374 GCF_902713615.1 Scyliorhinus canicula
GTCGCCCCTCCCGCAGCCCACCAATCCACAGGTTCCTCCGCTGCCAACCACCTTCCTCAAGGCATTCTCCAATCAGTCAGTGGGCTGTCGCACTGCATGGGGCAGCACATTGACATGGGCACTCTGACCTTCTCTGGCAGCTCAAGGGCGAAAGGTAAACACCGTGACCCCCTGACCCCTTCACCTCAGCTTCCTGGAGGTTGAGTTGGTATCAGGAGAGCAGCTTTATCACCCAAGATGGCGGCGGTCCCTTTTCAAAAATCAATAAATTTAGAGGGCCCAATTAATTTTTTCCAATTAAGGGGCAATTTAGCGTGGCCAATCCTGCACATCTTTGGGTTGTGGGGGAGAATCTGCAAACTCCACACGGACAGTGACCCAGAGCCGGGATCGAACCTGGGACCTGGGCGCCGTGAGGCAGCAGGGCTAACCATGGTGCGGTAAGGCTGTGTAAGGAGGTCTCACTCTTGACCTCGGAGTCAGAGGTCCATGGATTCCGGTCTGGAATCCCTGCCCCCCCCCCCCCCCCCCCCCCCACGAGGGAGCGCCGCACTGTGGGAGGGTTAGTGCTGAGGGAGCGCCGCACTGTCGGAGGGTCAGTGCTGAGGGAGCGCCGCACTGTCGGAGGGTCAGTGCTGAGGGAGCGCCGCACTGTCGGAGGGTCAGTGCTGAGGGAGCGCCGCACTGTCGGAGGGTCAGTGCTGAGGGAGCGCCGCACTGTCGGAGGGTCAGTGCTGAGGGAGCGCCGCACTGTCGGAGGGTCAGTGCTGAGGGAGCGCCGCACTGTCGGAGTGTTGGTGCTGAGGGAGTTGTCCTGCTCCCATGTGTTGAACCAGCATCACTCAGAACAAAGAAGGATCTGATGCTTTTATCAAATGTGGGATCTTGCTATGCGCACATTAGCCCCTCACCATTCCAATGCAAGAGTATGTGCCAGTAATATCTCCCTCATTTTCCACGTGTCATCTGCCTGGATGGTGAGCGGACTGTGGGTGAGTGTGTATTTGTGAGTGTGCGTGTGTGAGTGTGTGCATGTGTGTGTGTGTGTATGCAAGTTTGTGTGTGCGTGCGAGTATATGCGAGTGTGTGTATGCGAGTGTGTGTTTGTGTGTGTGTGTCTGTGTGAGTATTTTTAAATGTGTATGAGTATATGGTTTTGTGTGTGTGAGTGTGTGTCTGATTGTGTGTATTTGAGTGTGCATGAGTGTCTGTGTGTGTAGACTGTGCCTGTATGTGCATGTGTGTGTCTATGAGTATTTGTGACTGTGTGTGTGGTTGTGTGTGAATGTGTGTGTATGTGAGTGCATGTGAGTGTGTGTGTATATATGAGTGTGTGTCTGTGTGACTGGGTGTGTGATTGTGTGTTTGTCTGAGTGTGTGTGAATGTGAGTGTATTTGAGTGCGTGTGAGTGTATGTGTGTGTGAATGCATGTGTGTTATTGTGTGTGTTGGTGTGTATGTGTTTGTGTGTGTGAGTGTGTCTGTGTGACTGTGTGTGAGTGCGTGTGTGAATGTGTATAAGTGTGTGTGTGTGTCAGTGTGTGTGTGTGAGAGAGAGTGTGACTGTGTGTGAGTGTGACTGTGTGTGTGAGTGCGTGTGTGTGTGTGAGTGCGTGCGAGAGTGTGAGTGTGTGTGAGTGAGTGTGAGTGTGTGTGAGAGAGTGAGTGTGTGTGTGTGTGAGTGTGTGTGTGTGTGAGTGCGTGTGTGTGTGTGTGTGAGTGCGTGTGTGTGTGAGTGCGTGTGTGTGTGTTACTGTGTGTGTGAGAGAGCGTGAGTGTGTGTGTGTGAGTGTGAGTGAGAGAGCGTGAATGTGTGTGTGAGTGTGTGTGAGAGAGTGTGAGTGTGTGTGTGAGAGAGTGTGAGCATGTGTGTGTGAGAGAGAGTGTGTGTGTGAGAGTGAGTGTGTGTGTGAGAGTGAGTGTGTGTGACTGTGTGTGACTGTGTGTGTGTGTGTGAGAGAGAGTGTGAGTGTGTGTGAGTGTGACTGTGTGTGTGTGTGACTGTGTGTGAGTGTGACTGTGTGTGTGTGACTGTGTGTGTGAGTGTGAGAGAGTGTGAGTGTGAGAGAGTGTGTGAGTGTGAGAGAGTGTGTGAGTGTGACTGTGTGTGTGAGTGTGTGTGTGAGTGTGAGTGCGTGTGAGAGTGTGAGTGAGTGTGTGTGTGTGAGTGTGACTCTGTGAGTGAGTGCGTGTGAGTGTGTGTGTGAGAGTGTGAGTGCGTGTGAGTGTGTGTGTGAGTGAGAGTGAGAGTGTGAGTGTGATTGTGTGAGTGTGAGTGTGAGAGAGTGTGAGTGTGACTGTGTGAGTGTGAGAGAGTGTGTGTGAGAGTGGAGTGAGTGTGTGTGAGAGTGTGACTGTGTGAGTGTGAGAGAGTGTGTGTGACTGTGTGTGAGTGTGAGAGAGTGTGACTGTGTGTGAGTGTGAGTGTGACTGTGTGTGAGTGTGAGAGAGTGTGACTGTGTGTGAGTGTGACTGTGTGTGAGTGTGAGAGAGTGTAAGAGAGTGTGTGTGTGAGAGTGTGAGTGTGACTGTGTGAGTGTGAGTGTGACTGTGTGTGAGTGTGAGAGAGTGTGAGTGTGAGAGAGTGTGTGTGACTGTATGAGTGTGAGTGTGACTGTGTGTGAGTGTGAGAGAGTGTGACTATGTGTGAGTGTGAGTGTGACTGTGTGTGAGTGTGAGAGAGTGTGAGTGTGACTGTGTGAGAGTGTGAGAGAGTGTGAGTGAGTGTGTGTGTGAGAGAGTGTGAGTGTGAGAGAGTGTGTGACTGTATGAGTGTGAGTGTGACTGTGTGTGAGTGTGAGAGAGCGTGACTGTGTGTGAGTGTGACTGTGACTGTGTGTGAGTGTGAGAGAGTGTGAGTGTGAGAGAGTGTGTGTGACTGTATGGGTGTGAGTGTGACTGTGTGTGAGTGTGAGAGAGTGTGACTGTGTGTGAGTGTGACTGTGTGTGAGTGTGAGTGTGACTGTGTGAGAGTGTGAGAGAGTGTGAGTGAGTGTGTGTGTGAGAGTGTGAGTGTGACTGTGTGTGAGTGTGACTGTGTGTGAGAGAGTGTGAGTGAGTGTGTGTGTGAGAGTGAGTGTGACTGTGTGTGAGTGTGACTGTGTGTGAGTGTGACTGTGTGTGATAGTGAGAGAGTGTGAGTGAGTGTGTGTGTGAGAGTGTGAGTGTGACTTTGTGTGAGTGTGAGAGAGTGTGAGTGTGACTGTGTGAGAGTGTGAGTGTGAGTGTGTGTGAGTGTGAGAGAGTGTGACTGTGTGTGAGTGTGACTGTGTGTGAGTGTGAGAGAGTGTGAGTGAGTGTGTGTGTGTGAGTGTGACTGTGTGAGAGTGTGAGTGTGTGTGTGAGAGTGTGAGTGTGACTGTGTGTGAGTGAGAGAGTGTGAGTGAGTGTGTGTGTGAGAGTGAGTGTGACTGTGTGTGAGTGTGAGAGAGTGTGAGTGAGTGTGTGTGTGAGAGAGTGTGAGTGTGACTGTGTGTGAGTGTGAGAGAGTGTGAGTGTGACTGTGTGTGAGTGTGACTGTGTGAGTGTGACTGTGTGTGAGTGTGAGAGAGTGTGAGTGTGACTGTGTGTGAGTGTGAGAGAGTGTGAGTGTGACTGTGTGTGAGTGTGAGAGAGTGTGAGAGAGTGTGAGTGAGTGTGTGTGAGAGAGTGTGAGTGTGACTGTGTGTGAGTGTGAGAGTGTGAGTGTGACTGTGTGTGAGTGTGAGAGAGTGTGAGTGAGTGTGTGTGAGAGAGTGTGAGTGTGACTGTGTGTGAGTGTGACTGTGTGAGAGTGTGAGTGTGTGTGTGAGAGTGTGAGTGTGACTGTGTGTGAGTGAGAGAGTGTGAGTGAGTGTGTGTGTGAGAGTGAGTGTGACTGTGTGTGAGTGTGAGAGAGTGTGAGTGAGTGTGTGTGAGAGAGTGTGAGTGTGACTGTGTGTGAGTGTGAGAGAGTGTGAGTGTGACTGTGTGTGAGTGTGACTGTGTGAGTGTGACTGTGTGTGAGTGTGAGAGAGTGTGAGTGTGACTGTGTGTGAGTGTGAGAGAGTGTGAGTGTGACTGTGTGTGAGTGTGAGAGAGTGTGAGTGAGTGTGTGTGAGAGAGTGTGAGTGTGACTGTGTGTGAGTGTGAGAGTGTGTGTGACTGTGTGTGAGTGTGAGAGTGAGTGTGTGTGAGAGAGTGTGAGTGTGACTGTGTGTGAGTGTGAGAGAGTGTGAGTGTGACCTCACATACGCGCCGGTACTTAAAATCTCTAGGCACATAATCATTAACCAGTCGCTCTTGTACGAGGGAGGAGGGTACTGGGGGGGGGGGGGGGTGCAGAGAGCTGAGTGTGGGGTGGCGGGGTAGGGGTGGGGAGTGAGTGTTGGGGGGAGGGGTAAGGGGGGAGGGGGGGGAGGGTTACGGGGACGCGTGTTCTCAGAACTCGGATTCCAGTCCGTGGGAGGGCTGCGAAGGGGGTGGGCCGGCCCGGGGTAGGGGGTGGGGAGGTGTGGTCAGCGAGTTCCAGGAGTGTCGAGCTGCCAGGAATAGCTGCAGTGCCCTGTTGGTTTAATCGGCGAGATTAGGGAGGCGGGGGGGGGGGGGGGAGTGCTGGAGCCGGGAGCTGCTGTATAAATATCAAAGTGCGCCTGAAGGGAGAGAGCTGGAGAGAGCTGTGTGCTGAGACAGACCTGTGGGATTCGGATCCGATCTACGCCTTCTGTGTCTGTGTGTGTGTGTGTGCGTGTCCGTGACTGACCCGCAGGAAGATCTGAACCCCTGCCACGGGACTGGGAGAACGGACAAACCCCCTCCACCGAGGAGAGCAGCTGCCCGGTTTCGAGCGGTTGACCGACCCGCCTCTAATGCACTATTTCAGGCTCAGTTTCAAGTGCTTTGTCGATTGTTTCTGAGTCCCCGGCTGCCCCCCTTCGACCGCAGGGCCAGGAATTCAACCAAACTTAACAGTGAGCCAGGATACACTTCCAGACCTCCCTCCCTCTCTCTCTCCCTCCCTCCTCCACCTGAGGGAAGGAGCAGCGCTCCGAAAGCTAGTGTTTGAAACAAAGCTGCTGGACTTTAACCTGGTGTTGTAAGACCCCCGACGGTGCCCACTCGACGAAGGCGGTCAGGCTTTCCAGCCCGTTACCCCCACCCCCCCCCCCCCCCGACTCCGCGGTTAACGGGAGACGGGGCATGCACGCTGCGGGAGATCAGGACACGGACGGCGGCACGAGGAAGACGGCGAGGGGGCAATCGGTGGGCCAGCTGGAGGAAGGGGAGCTTTGGCAGCAGAATGACCAGTTTGCCGCCGGCAGGGGCAAGGGTCAGCCGCCCGGCGTCCGCCGGGAGGACCCTCCGGCCGGGGTCTCGGCGCAGAAGGTGCCGCAGCGGGCCACGTGGACCAACCAGATGGACTTCATCATGTCGTGCGTGGGATTCGCCGTGGGGCTGGGGAACGTCTGGCGCTTCCCGTACCTGTGCTACAAGAACGGCGGAGGTAAGAGTTCAGCTCAGCCCCCGGAACAGCCCCCCCCCCCCCCCGTCTCCCCTGACCCTCCGACAGTGCGGCACTCCCTCAGCACTGACCCTCCGACAGTGCGGCCCTCCCTCAGCACTGACCCTCCGACAGTGCGGCACTCCCTCAGCACTGACCCTCCCACAGTGCGGCGCTCCCTCAGCACTGACCCTCCCACAGTGCGGCGCTCCCTCAGCACTGACCCTCCGACAGTGCGGCGCTCCCTCAGTACTGACCCTCCGACAGTGCGGCGCTCCCTCAGCACTGACCCTCCGACAGTGCTGCGTCCCTCAGCACTGACCCTCCGACAGTGCGGCGCTCCCTCAGTACTGACCCTCCGACAGTGCGGCGCTCCCTCAGTACTGACCCTCCAACAGTGCGGCGCTCCCTCAGTACTGACCCTCCGACAGTGCGGCGCTCCCTCAGCACTGACCCTCCGACAGTGCTGCGTCCCTCAGCACTGACCCTCCGACAGTGCGGCGCTCCCTCAGTACTGACCCTCCGACAGTGCGGCGCTCCCTCAGTACTGACCCTCCGACAGTGCGGCGCTCCCTCAGCACTGACCCTCCGACAGTGCGGCGCTCCTTCAGCACTGACCCTCTGACAGTGCGGCACTCCCTCAGCACTGACCCTCCGACAGTGCGGCACTCCCTCAGCACTGACTCTCTGACAGTGCGGCACTCCCTCAGCACTGACCCTCCGACAGTGCGGCACACCCTCAGCACTGACCCTCCGACAGTGCGGCGCTCCCTCAGCACTGACCCTCCGACAGTGCGGCGCTCCCTCAGCACTGACCCTCCGACAGTGCGGCACTCCCTCAGCACTGACCCTCTGACAGTGCGGCGCTCCCTCAGCACTGACCCTCCGACAGTGCGGCACACCCTCAGCACTGACCCTCCGACAGTGCGGCGCTCCCTCAGCACTGACCCTCCGACAGTGCGGCGCTCCCTCAGCACTGACCCTCCGACAGTGCGGCACTCCCTCAGCACTGACCCTCTGACAGTGCGGCGCTCCCTCAGCACTGACCCTCCGACAGTGCGGAGCTCCCTCAGCACTGACCCTCCGACAGTGCGGAGCTCCCTCAGCACTGACCCTCCGACAGTGCAATCTCCTGATACTATCTGTGCCACCCTTTTACTTCAGCACATGTTTACCCTGTTGTGGGTGTGGCTGATGAGTCTGTCACGGGCACAGCTGAGGGAAAAGGCCGAGCTTTTGACGTTCCAGAACTGCCCTCACGTTTGTGTTTTCAATTCGTTGATTAGGAGAATCGGTTGTGAAATACAGAAACGCTGTCCCCGACTACTTGTGATGATTTTACAGTAAAGTCAATGTTTATACAGAAGGCGGGGGGGGAACAAAAATAGAATTACACTTCAATAAAACAAGGCCTTCACACAGTACATATGCTTTCAAACAGTTCTAGACAATCTTAAATTAATTATGTTCCGTGCCAATCTTCCTGAAAAGGTTTAGTAACACCGTATGGATTTGAAGATCTTTGAAGTTTAGTAATGTTTACCACAGAGTCCCTTTAATTCCCTCCTGTGGTGCCTCTTAGGTTTCCCAGCAGTTGCCTTTTCTAATCTGGCTTCGTTCACACTGCTTGCTGGGAGCTGACCAGATATTCCTGCTTTTGGCCAAGATCTGAAACAGTCACCAACACAGATTTTCGGCATCTCCTTAAATTTGCGTTCTCTCCCATTCATCTCCCCTGACCTCACCCAGTTTCCCCAGAGCTGCTCTCTCCCAGCAATGATTAACTTTGCCTCGTGTTTTTGGAATTGAAAAGAAAAGTGACGTCCCTTCACCCGCACTTTTCCGACGACAATTTTCTTTCGCACCTTGCTCTTTTGTCGCCTTTGAATCGCAACAACCCATTCAACTATATTCCAAAATGTGTTCCTTCTTCATCAACGCCGTGATTGCCCACCGACAGTTGTTGAGAGCGTGCGGCCATCTCGCCCCCTCCCAGAACAACGATAGAGCTCCCCTCGTACTCACATTTCATCCCACCAGCCTCCGTATGCAAAGCATAATCCTCCGCCATTTTCCCAAACTCCAGGGTGATGCCACCACCAAACACATCTTCCCTTCACTCCCTCTGTCAGCATTCCCCAGGGACCGTTCCCCCAAGACAATCTAGTCCACTCCTCCACCATACCCAGTACCTCTCCCATCACCCATGGCACCTCCCCATGCAATCGCAGAAGGTGTAACACCTGCCCCTTTACCTCTTCCATCCTTAACATCCCAGGCCCAAAACACTCATTCCAGATTAAGCAGCGTTTCACTTGCACCTCTTTCAATCTGGTCTATTGCTTTCGCCGCTCCCGATGTGGTCTCCTCTATATCGGAGAGACCAAACGCAGACTGGGCGATCGCTTTGCTGAGCATCTTCGGTCTGTGCGCATTCAGGACCCTGACCTTCCTGTTGCTTGCCATTTTAACACAAGACCCTGCTCCCATGCCCACATGTCTGTTCTTGGCCTGCTGCAATGTTCCAGTGAAGCTCAACGCAAACTGGAGGAGGAACATTCCGGGCGGGATTCTACGACTCTCCGCCGGGTCGGACGATCGCCGGGGGAACGGCATGAATCCCGCCCCGGCCGGCTGTCGAATTCTCCGGCGCCGGAGAATTCGAACAACTTCAGATGATCAGCTCTGCCCCACCTCAACCCGTTTGTTTTCATCCCATTTGCATTTTAACTGTCTCTTACCTTTTCTTTCTTTATTGTCTTCCTTTATATATATTCCACACCCCCCCCCCCTCAATTCTTTCTCCCCATCTTTTGATGGCAGCACGGTAGCACAGTGGTTAGCACAGTCGCTTCACAGCTCCAGGGTCCCAGGTTCGATTCCCCGCTGGGTCACTGTCTGTGCGGAGTCTGCACGTCCTCCCCGTGTGTGTGTGGGTTTCCTCCGGGTGCTCCGGCTTCCTCCCACAGTCCAAAGACGTGCAGGTTAGGTGGATTGGCCGTGCTAAGTCTCCAAAAAGGTTAGGTGGGGTTACTGGGATAAATTGGACGTGTCAGCTTAGGTGGGGTGCTCTTTCCAAGGGCCGGTGCAGACCTGATGGGCCGAATAGCCTCCTTCTGCTCTGTAAATTCTATCTGATCCCCCTTTTCTGCCCCCCCCCCTCCGTTCTCATTTTTTCTCTCTCCCACCCATGTCCCCCCCTCCCCCCACATCTACATCTGTCACACTTTACCCTCTGATTCCAGTTTCTCTCCCGTTTGGCCTTTCACACCGTTTATTCCCTCTGGCACTCTTTCCCCTTGGCTTCTGTGGCTGTGACTCATCTTCCATTCCCTCCCCCTGCAGTATAATTATCTCCCACTTTCTCGGCCTTTTAGTCTTGACCACGGGTCACCTGGACTCGAAACGTGAGCTCTTTGCTCTCCCGACAGATGCTGCCAGACCTGCTGAGCTTTTCCAGCATTTTCTCTTTTGGTTCCAGCATCCAGCATCCGCAGCCATTTGCTTTTATCAACTTTATTGGGGGGCTGGTTCAGCACAGCGGGCTAAACAGCTGGCTTGTAATACAGGACAAGGCCGGCAGTGCGGGTTCAATTCCCGTACCGGCCTCCCCGAGCAGGCGCCGGAATGTGGCGACTAGGGGCTTTTCACAGTAACTTCAGTGAAGCCTACTCGTGACAATAAGCGATTATTATTATTATAATTCCCTGTTCTGTCGCCATCCTACCTAAATTGCCTCAGGTAAACATCTGTGTTAAATACTGCGAGGCTCATGAACATATCAAGCCCTCAGTCTACATTCACATTTGCTCCGCCCATAGCTTTCCTTGTCCCTTCAATACCCCAACGTCTGACAGAGCAATACCTTCCGAAAAATATTCACGTTCTTGGATTTTCCTGACAGGTTTTGTTGACAAGGCCCAGCATTTATTCCCCATCCCTATTTGCGCCTTGAGACAGTGGTGGGCCGCCATCTTGAACCCGCTGCAGTCCCCGTGTGTGGTGTAGGTACACCCGCCGTGCTGTTAGGGAGGGAGTTACGTGTATCTGACCCATCGACAGTGAAGGAACGGCCGATATATTTCCAAGACGGGCTGGTGTGTGTGTGCGTGTGTTTGTGGGGGGGGGGGGGGGGGAGAGGGGGGAACTTGCAGGCGGTGGGTGTTCCCCGTGGCGTCCGCTCGCCTTGTCCTCCTCGGGGGTAGATTTGTCTTTGGGTGGTGCTTGTCGAGGGAGCCTTGGCTGCCGTGCATCTTGTAGACGGTGCACACGGCTGTGGGTGGGTGGGTGGAGGGAGTGGGTGTTGAAGGTGGGGGTTAGCGTGTCGATCGAGCAGGGGGGGGGGGGGGGAGGCTGCTTTGTCCTGGATGGTGTCGAGCTTCTCGAGTGTTGTCGGAGCCGTAACCCAACAATCCCCCCATTAACCTTACACTACGGGCAATTTAGCATGGCCAATCCACCTAACCCGCACATCTTTGGACTGTGGGAGGAAACCGGAGCACCCGGAGGAAACCCACGCACACACGGGGAGGACGTGCAGACTCCACACAGACAGTGACCCAGCCGGGAATCGAACCTGGGACCCTGGAGCTGTGAAGCATTGATGCTAACCACCATGCTACCGTGAGGCCCCAACACAGACTCCACACAGACAGTGACCCAGCCGGGAATCGAACCTGGGATCCTGGAGCTGTGAAGCATTAATGCTAACCACCATGCTACCGTGAGACTTGTGTCCTTGTAGATGGTGGACAGGCTTTCGGGGGGGGGGGGGGGGGGGGGGGTCAGGAGGTGAGTTACTCTCCGCAGGATTCCCAGCCTCTGACCTGCTCTGGTAGCCACAGTATTTATACGGCTGGGTCCAGTTCAGTTTCTGATCAATGGTAACCCCCAGAGTGTTGGTCATAATCTCAAACATTCTATCCTGCGTTAATAGATATTGTGGGTAATAATAATAATCTTTATTAGTCTCGCTTATAGGCTTGCATCAACGCTGCAATTAAGTTACTGTGAAAATCTTCTAGTCGCCACATTCCAGCACCAAGGGAGAATTCAGAATGTCCAATTCACCTAACAAGCACGGCTTTCGGGACTTGTTATTATGGGATACTTCCTGGCCACTGAAATGAGAAGGCGGCAAATTAGCGCGGCAGAACGCAGGCTCGGTAAAACTTGACATGGAATTTAAGCCGCCAAATATTTCAGAAGCCACATCCACCCTGCTGCTCTGAGCCAGATGAGTAACCTCTTCCCTCCCTGGCCTGTGCAGCCCCTGTGAGTTCCTCAAAAATAACTCGTAATATGATTCTACTGAGTGGAGGAACCAATTAAGGAAGGTCGCATTTCGAAAGGTAACCACAGTGTAATGATGTTAAACTTGCATCAAACCTCATTCTGACCACACTCGACATTCGGCGCACAGTTTCCATCTCCGTTTCTTAATAACAGACGGATTGGAGGCAGGAGTCGGCGACTAGGCCCGAGGCCTGCCCTTCCATCCGTTACAATCATGGCTGACCCAAGGCCACCTCAGCTCCTCTTCCTTTGCCGTTTCCCCACAGTACCCTCGTCCTCCATCGATCAAATATTCGCCCACTTCCCCCTTTTAAACCCCTCTCGTGATCCATCCTCCACTGCCCTTCTTGGGAGAGAGTTCCAGCGATTCACCTGCCCTCAGTTTTAAATGGCTTACAATAATAATAATCTTTATTGTCGCAAGTCGGCTGACGTTAACGCTGCAACGAAGTTACTGTGAAAAGCCCCTCGTCGCCACACTGTTCGGGTACACGGAGGGAGAATTCAGAATGTCCGATTCACCTAACAAGCACGTCTTTAGGGACTTGTGGGAGGAAACCGGAGCGCCCGGAGGAAACCCACGCGGACGCGGGGAGAACGTGCAGACTCCACACAGACAGTGACCCGAGCCGGGAATGGAACCTGGGGCCCTGGAGCTGTGAATCAACAGTCTCTTCAGCTTTTACTTTCTCTTTAGCTTGTAGCTTGTTCAAGACTCTCTCGCTAGAGTCATAGATGTTTACAGTGTGGAAACAGGCCCTTCGGCCCACCTTGTCAATGCTGCTCAGTTTCCATCACTAAGCTCACTAAATGCCCGTATTTGGCCCATATCCCTCTATACCCACCCTGCCCATGTAACTGCTTTTTAAAGGACAAAATCGTACCCGCCTCTACCACGGCCTGTGGCAGCCCTTTCCAGATGCTCACCACCCTCTGGGTGAAGAAATATCCCCTCTGGTCTCTTTTGTATCTCTCCCCTCTCACCTTTAACCTATGCCCTCTAGTTCTAGACTCCTCTACCTTTGCGAAAAGATGTTGACTATCTACCTTATCAATGCCCCTCATTATTTTACAGACCTCTATAAGATCACCCCTAAGCCTCCTACGCTCCAGGGAACAAAGTCCCGGCCTATCCAGCCTCCCCTTATAACTCAGACCATCAAGTCCCGGTAACATCCTCGTAAATCTCTTCTGCACTCTCTCTAGTTTAACAATATCCTTCCTATAATAGGGCGACCAGAACTGAACACGGTATTCCATGTGTGGTCTTACTAATGTCTTGTACAACTTCAACAAGACGTCCCCAACTCCTGTATTCAATATTCTAACCAATAAAGCCGAGCCTGCTGAATGCCTTCATCACCACCCTGTCCACCTGCAACTCCTCCTTCAAGGAGCTTTGAACCTGTACCCCTAGATCTCTTTGTTCTGTAACTCTCCCCAACTCCCTACCATTTACTGAGTAGGTCCTGCCCTGAATTGATCGACCAAAATGCCTCACCTCACATTTATCTAAATTAAACTCCATCAGCCATTCATCGGCCCACTGGCCCAATTGGTCAAGATCCTGTTGCAATTTTATATATAACCTTCTTCACTGTCCACTGTGCCAGCAATCTTGGTGTCATCTGCAAACACACTAACCATGCCTCCTACATTCTCATCCAAATCATTAATATATATCACAAATAACAGTGGACCCAGCACCGATCCCTGAGGCAGATCGCTGGTCACAGGCCTCCAGTTTGAAAAACCACCCTCGACACCCACCTCGGTCGCCAAGTCAATTTTGTATCCAATTGGCTACTTCGCCCTGGATCCCGTGAGATTTAACCTTTTGCAACCACTTGTTATGGGCCAGGGTTTAGAGAACCCCAAAGTGTATCATGGAGTTCACCTGACCCACAACTTTTACTAGATTGTGGTATGGGGAGCACACGGCCCACTCTACAGGTGTGGTACAGCAGAAATGGGAAAAGTATTTTTTAGAGCAAAACAATGTTTATTCTATGAACTCAAGTTAACCTTTTTGAAACATACAATGAACATCTTAGCAACCATCAATTCAAATGCAACCCCCAAAGAATACAACACTAAGTAATGCTTACCCTGTCCTTTTAACATCCAGAAGACATACAAAAAAACATAACCTTTAACAGAAGCACACCAGGTTAAAGTCACGAGTGAAATCATTCATAATTCTGAATTCACCAAATGATCAAGAGATAGTCTTTTGATGGCAGAGAGAACAGCTGCTCGGTCTGGCTTCAGCTCCAATCCCGAAAACGAAACTAAAACACACCCTGCAGCAAACAGCCTAAAACGAAAGTAAAAAGCTGACAGACAGCCCAGCTCCACCCACTCTCTGACATCACTGCAGCAGTAAACACCCATTTCTTAAAGGTGCTCTCACTGCAGATATTTATATACACACCCATTTATAAACACCCATTTCTTAAAGGTACACTCACATGACACACCAGTCAAAACACCTCACCACCTACCCTGTCAAGCCCCCTCAGGATATTATATGTTTGAGTAAGGTCACCCCTCACTCTTCTAAACTCCAAGGAATACAGACCCTGATGATTTAGTCTCCCTTGATAGGACAACGCGCTCATCCCAGGAATTAGCTTGGACTGCTTCTAATATTCCTATATCCTGTTTTAGGTAAGGGGATCAAAACTCCATGCACTATTCCAGGTGAAGCCTCACCTACACCCTGTACAATTGCAACAAAACCTCCCTATTTTTAAACTCCGACCACTTTGCAATAAAGGCCAAAATGCCGTTTGCCTTGGTAACGACTTATTGGACCTGCCTGCGAGCGTTTTTTGTGATTCATGCACCCGAACACCCAGATCTCTCTGTATTTCACTCACCTGCAGTCTCGCTCTCTCTCTCTCCATTGAGATAAAAATCTGCCTTTTGATTAGTCCTCCCGAAATGCACAACCTCACACTTTCCCACATTAAACTCCAGGTTTTCACCCAGTCACCCGATCGGTCCATATCCCATTGCAGAATGACAGTATCCTCACCACCACTTCCCCTTCCACTTATTTTCATGTATTCGGCAAATTTGGAAACCTCTGTATTCTGTTCCTTCTTCCAGGTCATTAATGTAAACAATTGCGGGCCCAAGTACTGATTCCTGGGGTGCTTTATTACTTCATGCACCAGCCTCGTATGCGGCGCCTTGTCAAATGCCTTTTGGAAACCTAAATACATGACATCTAGAGGTTCCCCTCTATCTACACTCCCTGTTACATCCACAAAGAATTTGAGCAAATTTGTCCAACATGATTTACCTTACACAAAACCATGTTGACAAGATTTAATTTTATTTAGCTTTCCTAAACGATTAGCTATTTTCTTCGATTATTGTCTCCAACATCTTGCCAATAATAGATGTTAAACTAACTGGCCTATAGACCCCTGCTTTCTGCATTTCCCCCTTTTTGAACAAAGGAGTCACATTGGTTGTTCTCCAATCTTCTGGTACCCGTCCTGGGAGTGTTTGATGGGGACAGTGTAGAGGGAGCTTTACTCTGTATCTAACCCCGTGCTGTACCTGTCCTGGGAGTGTTTGATGGGGACAGTGTAGAGGGAGCTTTACTCTGTATCTAACCCCGTGCTGTACCTGTCCTGGGAGTGTTTGATGGGGACAGTGTAGAGGGAGCTTTACTCTGTATCTAACCGCGTGCTGTACCTGTCCTGGGAGTGTTTGATGGGGACAGTGTAGAGGGAGCTTTACTCTGTATCTAACCCCGTGCTGTACCTGTCCTGGGAGTGTTTGATGGGGACAGTGTAGAGGGAGCTTTACTCTGTATCTAACCCCCCTGTGCTGTACCTGTCCTGGGAGTGTTTGATGGGGACAGTGCAGAGGGAGCTTTACTCTGTATCTAACCCCCCTGTGCTGTACCTGTCCTGGGAGTGTTTGATGGGGACAGTGTAGGGGGAGCTTTACTCTGTATCTAACCCCGTGCTGTACCTGCCCTGGGAGTGTTTGATGGGGACAGTGTAGAGGAAGCTTTACTCTGTACCTAACCCTGTGCTGTCCCTGTCCTGGGGGTGTTTGATGGGGACAGTGTAGAGGGAGCTTTACTCTGTATCTAACCCCGTGCTGTACCTGCCCTGGGAGTGTTTGATGGGGACAGTGTAGAGGAAGCTTTACTCTGTACCTAACCCTGTGCTGTCCCTGTCCTGGGGGTGTTTGATGGGGACAGTGTAGAGGAAGCTTTACTCTGTACCTAACCCCGTGCTGTACCTGTCCTGGGAGTGTTTGATGGGGACTGTGTCGAGGGAGCTTTACTCTGTATCTAACCCCGTGCTGTACCTGTCCTGGGAGTGTTTGATGGGGACAGTGTAGAGGGAGCTTTACTCTGTATCTAACCCCGTGCTGTACCTGTCCTGGGAGTGTTTGATGGGGACAGTGTAGAGGGAGCTTTACTCTGTATCTAACTCCGTGCTGTACCTGTCCTGGGAGTGTTTGATGGGGACAGTGTAGAGGGGGTTTTACTCTGTATCTAACCCCGTGCTGTACCTGTCCTGGGGGTGTTTGATGAGGACAGTGTAGCGGGAGCTTTACTCTGTATCTAACCCCGTGCTGTACCTGTCCTGGGGGTGTTTGATGAGGACAGTGTAGAGGGAGCTTTACTCTGTATCTAACCCCGTGCTGTACCTGCCCTGGGAGTGTTTGATGGGGACAGTGTAGAGGAAGCTTTACTCTGTACCTAACCCTGTGCTGTCCCTGTCCTGGGGGTGTTTGATGGGGACAGTGTAGAGGAAGCTTTACTCTGTACCTAACCCCGTGCTGTACCTGTCCTGGGAGTGTTTGATGGGGACTGTGTCGAGGGAGCTTTACTCTGTATCTAACCCCGTGCTGTACCTGTCCTGGGGGTGTTTGATGAGGACAGTGTAGAGGGAGCTTTACTCTGTATCTAACCCCGTGCTGTACCTGTCCTGGGAGTGTTTGATGGTGACAGTGTAGAGGAAGCTTTACTCAGCTCAGGAAGCCTGCGCTATCGACCAGCCGGCAGCACCGGCGTCCGTTCCATGCCAGGAACCGCCCCTCAATCAGAGGACCCATCCGGTTATACCGCAGCGCGTGTCCAGCCGGAGGAAGGTGACTCCAGCTCGGCAATGGACACGGAGGTGTCCGGGCAGACAGACAACGTCGTGTCCGGGACCAAGGACTCGGCGGCAACACTCCTGACGTCGGCCTGAATGAGGTGGTCGATGAACCGATATACACCACCCGGCCGACAGCCTCCGCAGCGCAGTCTCGGGCAAAGCGACCAGAAGGTCACCACCATTGGCGGCTGAAGAGGAGCTTTTGGACTTTGGTGGGGGGAGGGGGGGGGGGGGGGGGGTGGAGAGGTGTCAGACCCGACCCCGAGGACCACGGGGGGAGCCATTCTCCATCTCCCCGTGGGACCCGCGGAGCACGAGTTTCCCAGGTAATGAGCGGAGGCCACCCAGGTGGCGCTCGTTAAAGACTAGACAGATAATCTGTCCCAACAAGAGTTGGGTTGGGAGAGTTATTGCCGCAGGCTGAATTTACACATTGTTCAACAAAGCCTTGTTTCCAAAACCACTGGTTTCCGCAAGTTACTAAACTCACCCCATGCTGTACCTGTCCTGGGAGTGTTTGATGGGAACAGTGTAGAGGGAGCTTTACTCTGTATCTAACCCCGTGCTGTACCTGTCCTGGGAGTGTTTGATGGGGACAGTGTAGAGGGAGCTTTACTCTGTATCTAACCCCGTGCTGTACCTGCCCTGGGAGTGTTTGATAGGGACAGTGTAGAGGGAGCTTTACTCTGTATCTAACCCCGTGCTGTACCTGTCCTGGGAGTGTTTGATGGGGACAGTGTAGAGGGAGCTTTACTCTGTATCTAACCCTGTGCTGTACCTGTCCTGGGAGTGTTTGATGGGGACAGTGTAGAGGGAGCTTTACTCTGTATCTAACCCCGTGCTGTACCTGCCCTGGGAGTGTTTGATGGGGACAGTGTGGAGGGAGCTTTACTCTGTATCTAACCCCGTGCTGTACCTGTCCTGGGAGTGTTTGATGGGGACAGTGTAGAGGGAGCTTTACTCTGTATCTAACCCTGTGCTGTACCTGTCCTGGGAGTGTTTGATTATGGACAGTGTAGAGGGAGCTTTACTCTGTATCTAACCCCGTGCTGTACCTGCCCTGGGAGTGTTTGATGGGGACAGTGTAGAGGGAGCTTGACTCTGTATCTAACCCCGTGTAACCCTGTTGTAACTGTCTGTCTTTGTCCGAGTGTGTTAGACCGGCTCCTGGCTTTATAAGTTCTTGAATTCCCAGAATCCTGTCCCTGTGAATCGCAGCAACATTGATCTGCCTTCCCAAACCACAATTAGTGACTGTCTCTGTCTCTGTCTCTGCCGCTCTCATACCTCGGGTCAGATCTTTGTCGCCGAAATCGTGTTCGGTGATTGGCCGGAGAATCACAGTTCCCGAGCAAATCGGGGGAGGCGCCGCTTTCGCGATGCTGCCCCCCCCCCCCCCCCCCCCCCCCGACAGACCGAGTTCACAACGGCGTCGGCCGCATGCGGTCTCACCCTTCGGGAACTCGGCGTGGCGGCTTCGGCCGTCCAGCGCCACCACAGTCGGGGGGGGGGGGGGGGGGGGGGGGGGGGCGATCCGCGGGCAGCGGGGGGGGG